>NW_019517521.1:0-973 GCF_002814215.2 Seriola lalandi dorsalis
CAACTGAACCACCATCCCATATTTTGACTTCAAAAAGTTTAAAAGCTTTGAACGGCAAACCACATAAAAATATTAGGAAGGAATTCATCTTTTGAAGTTACATCATACGTTACCCCACATCCCACTCTGTAGTCCGAACAACCGGGCCGCTCGAGGGAGAAGACAATTACAACATACTATGACAGCAACAACACACAAAGGCCACTATGCCATAAACATAACGCAAACAGTCAACTGCAACGCTAGTGTGCTCAAAGTGTCAACAATATTAAAGTATGTATGACACAATATGAAGGCATTTTGCAGATCCATAACAAAAAGAAGCTTCTGGCCCAACATACGCCTGGAGCCTCGGCTCGTCTGTCCTTATCCTCCGGTGTTGGCTGACAGCCGGGAAGGGCTCCTGTGTTGTGCCAGAGTTGGTCCAGATGTGGCAGTAGCATCACTGTCGTGCTGTATGTGGGCCAGATTTGGGCCAGTGAATCGGCTATACAGCGGGGCTCTGTGGATGCAGCAACATTACATACAGCCATCTAACAGATTTAGTAAAGGGAAGAACTGCACTGTTTGCTTCATCTAAAAAAAAAAAAACAACAAAACAAACAACCCTTTGCACTGTAGATAAAGGAAGTTTCAGAGAAATACAAAAATCAATGTGTAAAAGCCTTTGATGAATGTGCATTTTCTTACAAGGACATACACAATCAATTTGACAAGAGGAATTTGATTTCATCACTGCAGGTGCTTCTTTAATCACGCTAAAACCACAGACCTATTTGTCATAGCTGACAGCAGTTTCTCACACTGAACACGACTCGCCACAGCTTGATTCAGAGCGATATCTGCTTTCTTATTACTGATTCTGTATTGTTACATCCAAGCCCTTTGGGAAAACAAGATTCCTTTGTATAAGAGTTTGATTTTGACCAAATCTGCCTCTTTGTTCAAACAGCTGCAAGCAGAGGCTTTCTTA
>NW_019517522.1:0-393 GCF_002814215.2 Seriola lalandi dorsalis
TGAGCAAACTATTTGAATTGACGCCAAAGCTATGAAGCTGCTGCTGTCAGTCAGAATTTAGTTTTAATTCGATTTGGTGTAATATTATAATTTTCCATCACAGTTCACATCAGGCAGATGAACCAACTGGACATGGTCAGGGAAAAGGGAGAGCTGCAGGACGGGGCAGGGGAAGACCAGGATGCTGTTGCGGTAGAGGGAGAGTAGGGAGAGGCGCTGTAGCAGTATGTGTGCAAGAACTTCAAACAGCCAGGGTTGACACCTAAAGAGTATGTATTGATATTTTTCTGATTCACTCAGTGAATACTTATAATAATCCTTTTCTTAGTTTATTTTCATTTGTGTACTTCTAGTTTATAAGTCAGCATTTGTAAATATATCCTTACAGTATGC
>NW_019517523.1:0-972 GCF_002814215.2 Seriola lalandi dorsalis
CACGCACGTCATGTGGACCTAAAAGTGGGAGATGCATGCCGGTGAGACCCCTCCTAATCTGTGGCTCCTTGTCAACAACTCTGCAGACACTGATCCCACAGAGCAGAGTGTCCACTGTGACTGTCCCCAGTCAGACTTTATCAGATAACAAAATGGTATATGACTGAGAAAAAAGTTTCAGTTATATGATTTTAATATGAATAGTAGATTCAAAATGTTTAGATCTAATGTAATGGATATATTTATCAATACTCTTCAAGTCTGAAACCATTTTCACGAGAAGAAATAGTAATTGTGTTTAAAAGTCTTCATCAGCAAGAGCATATGAATCTGAAATTTGGTGCTACAGAAAACTTTTATCCTCTGCCATGTTGCTGCTTTGATGTGATTTAATATTGGAAACTGAGCCAGTCAACTTGAAATATAATGCTTAAGTGTGTTAGGGAAAAGGGGATAATCCAAAAATATTTGTTTCAAGTCTTTTAGATATGTCTACAAAAAGGGTTAACGCCGAATAATATGTCTAACATTTAAATTAATTATTAAATAAGATAGTAATTAGTTCCAAACCACAATTTGCAAATATATAGGCTACTGTAATTTTTTGAAAAGGCTAAATAATTTCCTAAAACAGCTGGGTAGTGTAGTTTTTAGCAGAAGTCAAACAGGAGCAAATAGTACATTTGAGGATTATATTTTCAGACAAAGATAAGATTAATACACATTTGTAGCTCTAGTGAGTGCAGTCACCTTTATGCTGTACGTGGTAAGGAATGTGCCATCCAGTGCAATAGTGGAGCTGATGTTATTTTTTTAATCATTTTTGGATAATGGACCTCTATAGCAAAGAGGATAAATTAGGCTTTGGCTACACACGGACAGAACTTATTAGCAGATCAATTCATCGTTGGGTTTGGCCTTTTATGTGGGATTTAATGACAAGAAGAAGAATATGGAATATCACCAGACCAG
>NW_019517524.1:0-960 GCF_002814215.2 Seriola lalandi dorsalis
TTTCTCTTCTCTCTTTGCCTTTTTTTTTTCTTTCAGTTTACATTTCTTTTTCCAGATCTGCCACTCTGCAGAAAATTTACTGGATTCTTGTATTTGGCTCAGACAGATTTCGACCTGACTGATTATAAGCAGAGGAGAGCCGCTAAACAAAAGCACAGGACTCACATGAAGCTTGATTACGTCCTCTAACAAACAGTGGACGTGACGATCATCTGTGTGTTTGTCTGCGACCAAAATATCCATGAACCTGAAGCCAGATCCATGTCAAATGTGTTGGCTCGGTTTCCTTCTTGCTTCACCGTCACTCGCCATTTCATCCTTCCCTTAATCACTTAAGCCGTGGACACACACATCACAGATGACGAGCCAGTTATCAATAATGGATCAAGTCTCTTATAGTCTGGATCAGTTTTAGGTCACAGCCGGGAATCACAGAGAGATTCTGGCGCACATGTCACCTGCATGTGATGTGCTCCTTCTTGGTAGTCTGGATGTATCCTGAGATAATAGTGGATGTGAATTAGCTGAAGGGAATATGATGATTTGTCCGTTTACATGGAGAGATTTTTGTTTTTGTGCAGAACTAATAGAAACTGATTTTGAACTTTGATTTTGTTGTAATTTCTTGACTCAGAAAAGTGGATTGAGTGCGAACGTGACGGGACTTTAAAGACATGATGACATTTGGAAGCTGAAAGAAGGAGGAAGATAAACAAGAGGAGTGATGGGAAGAGAAACTGAGGGGAAAAGAGAGAGAGGGAAGAGGACGGATGAAGATGTGCAGCAGGAAGTGTGTGTGTGTGTGTGATTGTAGCTGGTTAACCTTGGTGGGTTTCATTAGTGGCCCAAGGCCAGCAGGCCGAGGATGAATTAGGAGGCCGGGGGCCACAAATTTATCCTGGACAAGGCCTTCTCTGATTAAACCTGCTGGACGGACACACACACACACACACACACACA
>NW_019517525.1:0-509 GCF_002814215.2 Seriola lalandi dorsalis
TGTGTGTGTGTGTGTGTGTGTGTGTGTGTGTGTGTATGTGTGTGTGTGTGTGTGTGTGTATGTGTGTGTACCTTCACATGTAATATGGCTGTCCCTGGAGGGTGAGCATCACTGATAGTCCTCAGAAGTTTCCCATTGGCTAGATCCCACATGGTAATCTATAGAGAGAGAGGAAGAGAGAGACAGACAGACAGACAGAGATAGACAGAGAGAGAGACAGTCAGACAGAGAAAGAGAGACAGACAGACAGACAGCTGATAGGTTTGTTCATTATATTTGTCTCAAGTTACATAAACAATCATATCACAGTTTAAATACAGTGAGGAGAGGATGAGTCTGTTGAATCCAGCTCAGTTAACGTGACTTGAGCTCAACTACAAGCTCCTACCATAATCATAACAACCTACAGTTACAGTTTCAGATGAGGCTGTGCATATTCTCATTTGTCCAGGTCATAGTATCCTAAAGGAGTTTTAAATCGAAAAAACACCTGGACTTGATTATTTGTC
>NW_019517526.1:0-971 GCF_002814215.2 Seriola lalandi dorsalis
GATATTCAAATTGGTAGAGTTGAATATATTGTGTAATTTGACAAGCAAGGACAAAGTAAATTACAAAAAACATATCGCATATTCAAACACAAACAACCTCTCTCAAAAAGCTCAGACCAAGAATGATAGGAGCCTTGATTTGTTGATGTAAAGTGGCATTTTTCAGCATTTTCCTCTAGAGTGGTTTGACATTCATCACTTACCCCGGTGTGGCTGTATAGTAGAAAGCAGTGTTGATGGGTGTGTGTCTGCGTAGGGGAGGTCGCTGTCGACTGATGAGGATAAAGGCTCTCAATGTCCAGCTCTATGTCAGAATCTTCAAACTCTGAGTCCAAACCCTGGCACGAGTTTTTGTCAGTGGACAGGGGTGACACAGGGGCAGCATCTGAGTGAGAACAGAAATCATTTTTAAACTTTTCTGGCTAGGAGAGATCAAACATTGTTTCTCTCTAGTGAGACAGTCAGACAGGCAGAGCAGAAAAACTCAGAATCCATGTTTGGGTCCACACCCCTGCACCTTGTCCTGTTTACACAAGATGGGGGATTAGAAGCAGTAAAAAGTCTGAAAACAACTTGTTTTACCCTTTAACTTCTGTTTTTTTCCATCTCTATTCATCCATCCTCTCTGTGTCCCCTTGTTTTCCGTGTCGCCATCCTTGATACAAACTGATTCACACACTCATGAAGGCTCTTAGCAGCCTGGTCGCTCACACATGCACAAACAAGCCTTTCTTACACTTTCCCACATAAGTGCAGGCTTTGAGTGCAACTGCAGAGGTTTTACTCTGAAAAACAGGATTATGAATGAACTTGGTATGCTGTTTATGTGTATGTGTATGTGTATGTGTATGTGTATGTGTATGTGAGAGACAAACAAAGAATGTGTGTGCACATAATCATAAATAGGAGGATTATAAATAGGAGGTGGGTTTTTATTTAAACGAGTGAACATGTGCGCGTGTCATACATAC
>NW_019517527.1:0-959 GCF_002814215.2 Seriola lalandi dorsalis
TCTTAATCAATGTAGTAGCTACAATAATGTGTACAAAGACATAGACATGGTAATACAGGAAAAGATGAGAGCAGGTGGCTTTTGGCAGAAAGAAAGAGAAGCACTTACTTTGGCATCCTAAAACAAGGTTCAGCACAAAGTAAAGAGAGGAGTTGCATCAGAGCAGTGAGACAGAAGTCTGGCTTCATGGTAAGAGGAGAAAAACAACCCACTTCCCCACAGTAACTTCAAGGTGTCATTTCAGTTTCAGTACAAAATGTTTTGAAACATAAACTATGCATTTTCACCAATTACAGACTTTTCGCTCTCGGGTAGTTTCTGCTGGAATGATGTTTCCCTTGTCGCCTGTTATGTCGGCTAAACCTCTTCGTCTGAAGAACACATGGAGCTGAGCACTGTTCAGTGCTGAGGTTTCAAACACACAAGATAACAACTGCAGAAAAACTACATCACTGAATGTCAGCTCCAACTTAACCATTAACATAGGGACCAAACAGTTACATCAAAGAAAGACACCAGTGTGCTCTAGTGACAAATAATCATAAACAATTTATTCATTATCTATTATATACATTGATAAAATATCCTCAATTAATCACGATAGTCTATTAATGCAATCTGTCTTCATTAGTAGGACACAGATGAACAATGACTGATCATATAAAACATTTTAAGTGCTTAGTCAGTGTGCAGTTATGACAGATAAATCCAAGTGTAAAGCTAATTATTTCAATTATGTTTGATTTCTTCTTATGATGTAGAAAGTCAAAAGAGCCCCTTGGTTAATCAGTGCAAATATTTCTTTAGTATTAATCCCATTAATATTACTTACCTTCAAAGTGGCTTTTTGCTATTTATTTAAATAGGAAATAATCAGGGTCTATCAATAATTTACAAGATAAGGATCAAGAATAACTCAGCTTATAAGTGGACAGATATTAAAAGGCTGTCCCCTCTGT
>NW_019517528.1:0-970 GCF_002814215.2 Seriola lalandi dorsalis
ATGTGTAGAGGCTACAGTCCTCGTTGCAGTCGGCCCCGGTTCGAATCCCGCATCGGACGGCCTTTCGCTGCATTTCATTCCCCCTCTCTCTGCCTCCCCGTTTCCTGTCACTCTCCACTGTGCTGTCCATTAAAAGGCATAAAAGCCCAAAAAAATATACTTTAAAAAAAAAAATAAGCTATTTGGAAGACATCAGTCAGCTTGGGCTTAAGAGGTGGTGACATTTTACAGAGTAAACTATTTCTTTCTCAGTTGAAAAAAGAATCACTAGCTGCTTTTCTTTATTAGCTCTTTCTTCAAAACTAAGAAATATCATGTGAATCCCCACCCTAACATCAATTTCCAACACTCGCCAAAAGTCACTGCCAACATGCCTTTGCTCAGACACCACAAGAGCACATGGCGGGTGAACTAGTATAAAGAAAGAGAAATAGAGACAGCGAGCACTGTGCCATTATGAACTGCATGAAGCACTTAGCATGTTCATGTTGCATAACCATGTGTTGGTCACCATGTAATATTTAGTTAGAGCCTAGCTTGGCCCATCCTCCGAGCCTGCAAGCTGAGTGTGATTTGATCTGATCCGATGAGAATGAAGGATAAACAGTGGAAAGGTAACATGCTGTTGTTCAGCAGGGCTACACAGAAGATGTGAAAACTATGAGAAAACTCAAAAAAAGTAATCATTGAGCTCTTGCTCTGTAAAAATTACTGAAATTCATGTTATGAACTATATTCTTAACTTATCGGCAACATTTTAGACAAGTGATTAAAAGTTTATGTCATATAATGCATGCACTGGTAAATTGTAGTATATATAGTAAGTTTAGTATTTTTAGGGTTTTGAACTGAAAAATCTGACGACATCTTGAGCTGTGGAAAACCGGACATTTTCCACTATTCTCACATTTCACAGACAATTCATTGAGAGAATTGCCAAATAATTAACTAAATCAATAAAAAAAAAAAA
>NW_019517529.1:0-969 GCF_002814215.2 Seriola lalandi dorsalis
AATATCGTCTTGACATTTGCAAAGACGTGATCGTTCTGATGATGTTAACACTTTATGAATCAGAAACAATTATAAACGAGTTCGAGCAGTTTTCATACATACGTTGATGCAGGCTCACTATTTGGCAAGATAACGTTACTACCATCTATAACTGGTGAAACTCAGTAGTAAGTGGTGATGTGTTTTGGGTGAGCAGTTCACCAGGTAAAGGAAGGTTACCACCTGTGTTCTACCTGGATGTTAAAGTCCTAACAAAGAGACCAACCAGCAGAGAGCATCTCTGCTCTAATCTCCACTGTGCAGAACAGTCTGATCAAGGTAAACAGCCCTGCCAAGGCCTCAGAGGATGAATCTGGTCATGTGATGCGATCATGTGATCTGCCATAATTTGGCAAATGAAACTTTCTGACCATTAAGATCGTTGACGTGTGTTTGATCGTTAGCATGAAGCAGCAGCTACAGACGAAAACAAAGAGACACGAGGCCGAACGGTTCAGACACACACTGTTTCCCTTTTTCATCTAATGTGTTTTAACAGCTTATAAATGATTAATAAAGCGTTAACAAGCTCATTAATGAACTAGATATAAACCATTCATAAATCCTTGATGAGGGGCGTCTGCTTTGTGTTTTGGTAAAGCAGCCGCGGCTCCAGCTCATGTTCGCTGAATCCATCACTTCAACAGAAACAAACACGTCGACAAACTGCTCGTCTTCTTTTACCAGAGTTTTGTTTTTAACAACACAGAAAATATGTGGGTTTTTTTTTTAATGGCAGGATATTTTTTTCACCTCTCATACCCCTGCCCGTCTTCCTGCCTCCTCTTTTGTGTCTTTCTTTCTATTTCCTCCCTCCTCAGTGTCAGACCACTTCACAGCAGCTGAGTGCTCTTCAGGTCGCGGAGCAGAGATAAAGACACAATGGCAACGCCTCATATAACACATTTTTTTGCTTTTTTTTTTTTTTTT
>NW_019517530.1:0-969 GCF_002814215.2 Seriola lalandi dorsalis
CACGTTGTTTATGTCTATACTTGTGACTTTGATAAAGATCAGATCATATTTTATGACCAGTTAATGCCACTGCACTTATTAATTGCAAGATGATTTTAAATTAAGCTCTAATGGCGAACATTACTATTTTTTCAATACAAAACTAATCATTGAGAAAAGCCACTGATATTTCTTGACAGTGGCGGCTGTGAAGTGGAGGTCTTTCTGTAGATCAGACACCTCCGGCAATGTCACACACACTCTAATGACTTTGACTGCAGTTAGAACTGTTTTTCACAAAGTTTGAAAGACTTCCCAAACAACACGTACATCAAGGCTCCTCTGTAATTAGGGTCACAAACGCTCTGTTGAACCATGTAATTTTTCAAGCATTGTGTGACAGTTACAGAGGGCAAGTTGCGAACTGCCCCCACCCAACCTCCTCTGCTACCTATGTATTATTTAATATTCACAACTAGGAAGAGCGAAAGAGAGGTGGGGGGGGTGACAAACAAGTCGTGATATTTCAGAGAGGGGAAGTATCTTAAATGCCCCTCTTTTTCTCGGGTGTAATCAGCACCTGGTGGATGGTGAGTCACCCTGCACACTCAGACTATTACATAAGACCAGAGACAAGGCGTTCATATAATAATGTAACATAAAATAGCATTCCTTTACAGATATCAACCGCAAATGCAGTGTGTGCAGTGGCGAAGGATATATAATTGGTGTTGAGAGTTACTTGAAGAGCACCTGTGAAGGTCTGTTTTTATGCTAAACATTTTACACTGCGTTCTTTGCTTGTGTGTGTGTGAGCCTGAGAAGGAGTGAAAAACATTTGCAGCCAAATGTTTTCATGCCAGCTCAGTAATCATGTCAGTTTGAAGTGAAGGTATAAACTGCTCTTTTTTAGGTTTTTTTTGCAAAGTGACATTTTGCATTCAGCTTTAGCAATACTGTGTCTCATAAACAGACATAAACAGGTGTTCT
>NW_019517531.1:0-969 GCF_002814215.2 Seriola lalandi dorsalis
CTGACAAACGCACACACCCCAGCATGTTACTAGCATCTGGTGCCAGTCTGCAACGTCAATATTTTCCTGTCACATGTGTGTGTGTTTGTGTGTGTCTGTGTGTGTCTTAGCAAAACGTATATCAAAATCTGAGGCAATCATCACAGCTGGATACATCCTCACTCCTCTTTTTTTCCTCCAGGTAATGGACATTTGCAGGAAAACAGTCTGTTTGCCCATATAATCATCAAAGCTAAAATTATGCTTCATCCAATACCTGAGGTGTAAAACGGCATTTTGAAGATAGGAAGTTACAGATAAAAGCATGACAATTGATGGAATGAAAGTCACAGGGAGGTTAATCTCTCATGGTCAGTCAGATGTGTATGTACTGCATGTCAAGGAAATCTGGGTTTTTTTCTTGAGCAATGAAACTGTGAAACAGTAAAGACTTGACATTTCTAACCTGAACACATTGAAATTGTTGCTGTGAATGGTGGAGTGAATGGCTATTCAAACCAAACTTAAAATGGCTCTGTATTCAAAGCCTGGGAACATCACTGTGTCACCCTCTCAAGAAAAGTACTGATAACAAGATTTATCTTATAGCCTTATATCAAGATTCATGATGAATGCTTTATTTCCAGGTATGTATTTATCATTTTTCTAAAGTTATGTTTTTGTGATTAATTGTGATAGAGCCAGTGAGAGCGAGTCAGGGAGGTTGGGGAGAGAGAGTGGATTACATGCAGCAGCCGCGGGTCGGATTCGCACCCATGGCGGCTGCCGTTAGGACAAAGCCTATGTAGTATGAGCTCTACGCGGTGAGCCACCCGGGTGCCCCTGTATTTATCATTTACTACTGTATATGACATTGATTGATGCTGCTGGATCCCAGATTTATGAACATTACAACTCCTGGATATAAAAGAGTTTCACATTTTAAGGATTCAGCTGTAGACCAAGACACAAAGCACACAAATATATTAT
>NW_019517532.1:0-959 GCF_002814215.2 Seriola lalandi dorsalis
AGTAATGTTAAAGCAAACTCACTCATTTGATAGGAATATGTAAGGAAACACATGTCTGTGAAATAAACAACGTTCGGAAGATCCATCTTGATACAAAGATGGTAGATATTACACATGCACGTGTTTTCTTCTTCCTGCAGGTGGGCCTTACTATGCATGCAAAAACTGTCAATCTCAAAGATAACAGGCAGATTCCCTCACAGAGATATTAACTTTCTATATTATTTGGATAGGATTTAGAGACATGTTGTAAATGCAATTTATTAACCCTGATTCTGACTCTAACCCTAACTTACAACTCCATCCTAGGGGAACTGATATAATGTAACAGCAGTTTATTTATACATAGGCTTTCACCTTGATGTGTGATCAGTTAAGTCAGCGTTAACTACCAAGCCAAGTAACTGCATTATCAATCATTCAAATAACCCCTAATAGGATATAACATGGTGACAGGGAGCTGAGATCACATTTTAATCAACTCTACTATAATAGGTCTTATAATAACGCTAATTTGTCATCACCACAAATATCATGTGTACTGTGCATAATCTGTTCTTGTTTGAAGAGCCACTTAAAACACAACAGTTTGTTGTTTGTGTATGTGGTCCTGTAGGTGGCTGTAAATCCTCAAATGTCAATGGGATTTTAAATGTGGGGATCTTGATGTGTGTTCAGGTTTGCTTCTCAGAACGTTGCTCTATTTTGAAAATGTCTTGTTACATGTCCTTTTCAATTCACTTTGAGTTTTCTGTAACAACTGGGTGTTGCTGCCTTCTTCCTGTAGTCCCAGTGGCACTGCCTTGTCCTCTCTGGACGAAGTCAAGACCTATCTGTTGACTGATGGTACCTGCAAATGTGGCCTGGAGTGTCCACTCATCATTCACAAGGTAAAAGCCTCTCTTCTCACTCTACGAATACAAATTAAAACATTACTAGTGTGGTATCCACAATTAATA
>NW_019517533.1:0-968 GCF_002814215.2 Seriola lalandi dorsalis
CCCCCCCCCCCCCCCCCCCCATTAGGCACATCCACGTGCATTGGCAATGCTAACGACAACGGAAGGCACACAAACACACTCACAGCCAACTCTAAGCAGAACACAAGCCCACGTCATTTTTTTATTGGGAACAGAAAACTAGGCTCTATATACGATTGAGTATGATAAACACTTAGATAAATGCATACTGTAAGGTGTAAGATGTGTGAAAGAAGGAATGTATGCGAACACATTCATATGTATATGCACAAACAAACACGAACATATACAGTTTGTAACACTGAGAAACACGCAAGTCACTGACAACAGGAATAGCAGAGGGCAGATCGGCTGCAGACAGGATGCAGCGGGCAATGACAGGAAGATGAATCCTCTAAAAATGCAAGTGAAAGCCTCACTTCCCCTTCAACTGTATGGCCTGCCAGAAGCGAAACTAGAAATTAGGTGTTAAGCTACGGGTTTTATCCAGATGGACTTAAAATCAATGAGGAGGTAGGGATGTAAGGTTTCATTCAAGGACACACAGTAGCAACCACAGGGGCAGAAAGGCCATTTAATAAACCATGCAGCCCTACTCTGCTGTCTGATCAACTGGTGGATGCCTCTGCTGTTTTCTGCCCCCAGCTTTTTCACAGCAATTCATTTATTGTAATTTCTTCCTCACCAATAAAACTAATTAAAATTAAGAACCACTGGTGTTACAGTGATTCCCGTCAAAGAATAACAAATAGTTGCCGCAGGGTAGGTTCTTGAGAGGACACAACCACAACTCAGGTTCCAGGCAAAACTACCAAGGAGAGCAACAGGCATTGCGTGCACAAACACTCACGCGCACACACACACACATATGAAAGCACACACAACTCCAGAAGAGGAAGTGCAAGGTGTGGCAGGTGAATCACACACTGTCGGATTTAATATCAACAACTGCTTCTTTTTTTTAATATACATGTTTCCCCTTCTGCACT
>NW_019517534.1:0-967 GCF_002814215.2 Seriola lalandi dorsalis
ACTTCCCACAATTTGGTGAAAAGAGGGATTCAGTCGTATCTTTAAAACTTAAAATACAGCCATAAAATATCACAGTTAAGTGCAGCACTGAGCGTGTAGAAAACTGTAAATCATGCACATGCACTTGCGGACTGTTCACACACAGTTTCTGAAATCCCAGTCAGGAGGTGCAGCAGTAGAGATCAGTGAGACGGCGCAAGGATAAGTCTGAAAAAGCCAACACAGACCGTACTATCAGCTCAGTGTCCGCCGTCTGTCACGCTCTTTCCTGAAGTGTGCACCGGCGACTCTGCCAACACAAGTACAACATGTTTTCAACATGGAGCCACAATTTGAGCCACTCTTGCTGCCCATGGATCACATCACATAAATTACACCAGAACTGTCTCTTCTTCTTTTTCTTCCTCATCTTCTTCATCTTCTTCATCTTCTTCTACTTTCTTCCTCTTCGTCTTGTTTTTCTTCATCTTTTTCATCTTCTTTGTCCTTGTCTTCTTTCCCTCTATATCATTTTCTTCTTCTTCTTCTTCTTCTTCTTCTTCTTTTTCTTCATCTTCTTCCTTTTTGGCCCTGGAAAGACCATCAAAGGAAAACGTCTCAGCTCAGATTTATGGGCTTTTATTACTGATTACTGTCTTTTGGAGCAATTCTTAATAAAGGGAAAAGAGGATGTGGCCGTTTGCTTTTAGTCAGTTGTACATGTGTGGCTTGTAGCTGCTGCAGATTTTTATTTATACACTTCTGCGGTTAAGGTGTTTTGTTCACTTTGCTCTCTGATTTCATGAGACATCAGAGGCTGAATTTAAAACCAACTTCAGCCTGTAGTCTGCCTCAATTACACACTGTACAGAACCAGAAACAGACATTTTAGACTGTCCCTTTGCAATTTAGTTTTTTTTATTACAACATCACGATATGAAGAAAATAAACTCCAGCCACACTAGTATTAAGAACAACCTTACGGTCA
>NW_019517535.1:0-966 GCF_002814215.2 Seriola lalandi dorsalis
CAGCTTCATTTTTGAACTGGTTGGGAATCAGATGAATTATATTATTTATGTGTGATATTTTAACCACTTAATCTGCATGTTGACTGTTAATCTATGAGGACCTGATACCTAAACATGCCAACTATGTAAATATGTAAGTACTGAGGTATCAGAAGTGTTATGTGTCTTTATTGTAAGACTCCATTTACAGCCAATGGTATCAAAGCATTGAGCAATACTAGTAGCAGGTGTTGTGGTTGTCAGCACAGGCCTGCTGATAATGTTTACATTGTGTGGACTCTTTCGCGGCGTGTATCAACGTGAAACACCTGTCACAACCTTTCTGTGCTCAAGTTGGTTACCAAAAGCCGGAGTAATGACAGGTTATAACTGGCTCGCTTCCAGAAAGGTTGCAACGTCATTCACTGGAGTAAATGTGAGAAGAGCCACAAGTGAGAAGACACCATTTGTTCTTGGAGGTGTAGACGTGGGGGGTTGTGGCTGCTGGGTATTTTAATGGCGACTAAACACATGCCTGTGGGTCAATAGCTTTCTGCCTTTAAAATACCACTAATAATGACATGGTTAATGAAAAAGAAACCGTCACAGGTCAGGACAGATGATTTCTTCACATCTCAGCTAGATGTGTAAACACTCACGAGACGTGTTGTTGCTCGTCTGAGTATTCTTGTTTAATGTGTCTCTTCCCCATCAATGGTAGAGAATGCTCTACTCACCCACCATGCCAGCACATACCTCTCAGGACCCCTCTCTAAATATAGTGCTTCTGTCTGAGCAGCCCAAAATTTGCCTGCCCATAATATTTTAGTTCTTTAAATGAGAAATGTTTAACAATTAACAGTTTACATTTTACAACACTGACTCATTTCACTATTCATTATTCTGACTGACATAACTTAATGTTAGAATAATCATCCTGTCCTGTAGATGCTTTGGCTCTTTTAAAAAAAAAAAAAAAAAAAAAAA
>NW_019517536.1:0-580 GCF_002814215.2 Seriola lalandi dorsalis
GTCTATATCTAGTCAGTAGGTGCTGAGGAATGTAACCTTTTGAGCCAATTTCCTTGTGCATTTCTGTGTGTGTTTGTGTGCGTGCGTGCGTGCGTGCGCATGCGTCTTGACCTTTGTCAAGCACATTCCATTCCCTGATGGAACACAGTAGATTTGGCTCTGCACTGTTTCGCGGACCTGATGCAGGTTGTAGTTTTTCTACCGACGGTGGACTACAGTGGCTGTATTGTATTTGTGCCACCTTCCTCCCTCTCTCTATCTACCTTTCCTCCCACCTTCCCTCTTTCTTCCCTCTCCCTTGTTCTCTCCTTCCCTACTGGCTGCCTCC
Organism: Seriola lalandi dorsalis; assembly: GCF_002814215.2. Taxonomy (NCBI): domain Eukaryota; kingdom Metazoa; phylum Chordata; class Actinopteri; order Carangiformes; family Carangidae; genus Seriola; species Seriola lalandi. Next base: position 329 of record NW_019517536.1, read on the forward strand.
TCTCTCCCTCTCTTTCTCTCTTTCTCATACAAGCATTACCAGAGTCATATAGAGGTATTATAAAAGCTCTTTGAGAGTCAACCAGTGTGCCCCTTCAATCATATGACTTCATTACACTATATTCACACTAACATATAAACACAAACACACTCACACAGCTGCAGTTAACACACGTTTTTTTATCTCTGTCTGTATTTGTGCCTGTGTGTACGCAAGCTTGTGTGTGTCTCTTTTTGTGTGTGTGTGTGTGTG
>NW_019517537.1:0-965 GCF_002814215.2 Seriola lalandi dorsalis
AGACCTGCCGCTGAACACACACCTGTGACACACAGTGAGAACACACACCTGTGACACACAGTAACCTCCATACTGATTCACAGCAGACAGACAGGTACCCAGGGAGAGGGAGAGAGAGACAGGTGGTACTCACTGACAGCAGGGGCGATCCCTCCCACACTGTTTGGTCCGGGAATCGCACCGGCAACTGCAGCCGCCTGAGTCGCTACAGCTGCCTGAGCTGCTGCTGCCTGCTGCTGCATCTGTCTGTGACACTGCCGCAGGTCAAACACCTGGAGACACAGACAGGTGAGAGAGAGACAGGTGAGAGACAACCTGAGATTCAGACAGCGCTTCATGTCCGTGATGGACAGAGACGAACAGCAGAGAGTTGTCTGCGTATCAACACACTCACCTTGATATAAGCTCCGGGGTAGATCTTATGGACTCCGTCTCCAGGTGCTCGGCCGGCCTCTCGGTCCAGGTAGAAACTCTGAACGAACACCGAGTGGTCACTAAGGCAACGCATCCAGACGTCCCCCTCCCCCCGACACTCTAGCTGAACCCCCCGACCGATGTGGAGCCTGCAGGAACAATTTCAAATAATAAAACTATAATGACATTACAACATACCGCCTCCTGCTGCCGCAGTACTCTTACTGGTCAGACTGGTCAGACTGGTCAGACTGGTCACCTGGCACGGTGGCTGGCAGCAGTACGGTGGACATTGCTCAGCTGTCCCAGACAGAAGCGATCTCCTCCTGAAGGATCCACATATCCGTCCACCGTCACCAGAGGACAGCTGGACTGGACCTTAAACATCTCCCCGACCTGAACATCCAACTCAAAGTACGAGATTGAGCACCAGAACTCTGGACCTGAGAGACCCGGAACAGAGTGAGACCAGAGACATAGAGAGGCAGGTAAAAGGACATTTTTACAAAGTTTTAGAAAGTGGAGACATTTATTTTGAAAGTTTTAGAAAG
>NW_019517538.1:0-449 GCF_002814215.2 Seriola lalandi dorsalis
GCAGGCCTCGGGGTAATGGCAACCATATATTACCCCGTAGTTTCATCCCACTACATGTCGGTGCTCATAGATGCAGTGCAACTGTGAGGCAGTTGAACCAGAATGGGGATCTCAAGTCTCATTCTGTTCATGGCAGCCAAAGGGAGGAAACAATAGCATCTGCTCTCCTCGGAGACAAGGAATTTCATCACAAGCACAGCCAAGGTAAGATTTGAATGTAAAGTAGAAGAGTGATGGTTTGTCTTTTGTGTGTGTATGTGTGTGTGTGTGTGTGTGTGTGTGTGTCTTTTGTGTGTGTGTTTTGTGTGTGAGAATGTGTCTATAAAAAGGAATAGTGATGTTTATGTTGGCATTTAAACTAATAGAAAATGTCAAATCGGGAGGTTGATGATACTCATACTTATTGCATTCAAGTGTGGGAGAAGTAGAGCTGTGTGTGTGTGTGTGTG
>NW_019517539.1:0-964 GCF_002814215.2 Seriola lalandi dorsalis
TAATAAGTTGAATGACACTCAATGTTGGTGAAAAGTCCCTGTGGAGGTTTTGAACCCGTCGCAGCACCATGGATCCCTGCTCTGTTAATCCCATGCACAAAACACAGTCCTGCCAATGGGTTCACACTATTCCAGTGATCTTAGGGGGTTTAAAATTTAAAAATTGGCTTTGTAATGTTTTATAAGGAAAGAAATATACAATGTGTACAGCTTGGTTTTTTTTATTTCTTTCTTTTTTGTTTTAATGTGTATTGTGCTGCTCTACGTGCCCCTGCAAATTGCTCCTCTAGGACAAACAAAGTTTGAATTGAGTTGAACTGAATTGTATTCAGTACATTTGTTAATCCTGAGGATACACACAATGAGCTTTGGTGAGAAACGCTGATATAAACATGGCTCTTGTTTGTTTTCCAGAAAACTCTATGCTACATTGCACATTTAAAAGACATGACCATGAAACTGAAAGACCTGCACAGTGAAGAAGGCTTTAGCTGAAACATCTACATATTTCTCCTCTATGCTGAATATTGGTAACAAAAATGAAATAATACTTTTCTACATTTTGCTTGCACACAACCCCGGCTCTCTTTGTTTTGTGTTCAATGTGCACAATGTTTTGTTATTGTTTTTTCTTCTGATCTGAACCTTGAAAAACATATTTCTACTGCGAGTCCAGTACCTCCTCTTCACGCTGATACTCTGCTATCAGGTTGAATGGGATGGTGTAGAGTGTGCTGGACATGACGCCAAACACGCTGCAGAGGACAAGCGTGGCGATGATGTTGGGAAAGAGGCCAATCAGGCTGGTACCCATACCGAACACAAAGTAGCCCATGAAGTATAATCCCTTCAGGCCGATGTATGGGAGCAGGACACGCTGCACATCTGAAAACACACACACACACACACACACACACACACACACACATGATGCCTATAGTCACGGAGTAAAATCAGTTTGATG
>NW_019517540.1:0-953 GCF_002814215.2 Seriola lalandi dorsalis
GCTACCTACATACTACATATACATGGTTAGTGGTTAAGGGAAGCCAGCTAATGGCTAATGGCTTAGCAGCAACAGGAGGCGTTGTCCTCTCTCAGAGGAGAATAATGTTTACATCACCACAAAAAGCTCATTAGAAGTTGTTAGAGGTTAGAGCCACTCTCCTCTGTGTTGTCTTGTTAGTTACTTTTGAAAAATGAAATTGATCATTTAAGTTCCAATGGGAAACAATTCGTCGTTTAAAAAAATCCAGCATTTCTTAATTCATTACCATGCATGTACATTGGAACCTTGAATACATTGGATGCCTCAAATTCTTTACTATCTATCTGTATTTTTATTTATTGGAAGATTAGTTGACAATAATTTTGTGAACATTTTAGTCTAGTTTTAAAATCTGCAAACAGCCATCAAACAAGACGTCAGTATGTATTGCAGAGAGGGTTTCTGCGATTAATTCAAGCAATTACATACATGAAAGAGGTTTAAACAATTAAGTCTGTAAAAGATGCAACAACATTAGCAAATCCAATGCAATCCCTGTACAACAGCGCTGCAATAAGTTCTACTCTGATAACTTTCTGATTTGTTTGACTGTGATTTTATTCTGTAATGTTGTAGGCCTTAGTGCTGGACTGCGTTATTCTCATACAGTTAGTGTTTATTATAGGTTGTACAACACAAACTTCATATAATATGCTCTTCATTTCAGCACGATAGCATGTTTAACACTGCAAAATAAACAAACTTATCTAGGTAAAGGTTAGCCAACTTAGCTGGGTAGGCTATTAACTTTTCAATTAAGTTAATTCTCCATGTGCAGGCAATGTAGCAATGCCCCATTGTTGTGAGATGCTAATACATAACATTACCATCCTTAGTATTTGGCTTAATTCAGCTTTAAAATGAATGTACCATTTAAAGTCTTCACATTACCTCAATATCTGTGTGGTGCA
>NW_019517541.1:0-964 GCF_002814215.2 Seriola lalandi dorsalis
GTGGGATGATAGGCTTTAGATCCTGGGTAACCCCCCACCGTGTCGGCTTTGCTTCCACCTCCTCTTGATGATGTAATCCTCTGAAATCAGACAAATGTCCTTACATGTAAGAAACAGAGGCTGAACACATACAGGGATCTACATCTGTAGGGAATCCTCCTAGGGCCTTAAAGGACATCAGGCATGTGTAACAACAAAAAACATGATTTACTACGACCAAAACTAAGCATGAACTAAAGTCACAAGCATGAACTAAAGTCATGACCACATTACAACTCGTCAGTCTGATCATTAGTGCCATGATGAAACGAAATCCTGGTGGAGTTTAAGCATCAAAGCAATGAGACATTCAGTCATTTAAAGGAGAAAGTCAAATCACCATAATTACATTACACTGTGGAATTACTGATTGAATTGCAGCTGCAATAATGTCAGATCATAATAACCAAACACTTTAGATTTTACATTTAATTTAGTCTTTACTGCCACTTTTTCTCTTTGTTCTAGAGTCTACATCCCTGTTCTTTGCTGTGGCAATAACCACGCTGCCCGCTGAGATCAAGTGTGTACAGTACATCTTGTCTTATGTGAAAGTTTTTGTTCGTGAACACAGACCAGTACAGATCAAACAGAGAGAAAAGTTCCTGGCTGTGTCAGGGTGTCTCTGCTGGTGTGAGATGATCAGATAAATGTTTCATTAAATATTAGATATATAAAAAAGGACGTAGTAACATGATATTCAGACTAAATGGCAATTTTGAAAAATGTTTCATCACTGTATCCATCTCATTGTAGCTGGACATTTTAGTTGCTCGGGAATTCATGAGTCATACAAGATATAAATAAGTAAAAATGTAGAGTAACTAGAAAATTCCTGAAGACATTTTGAACGTGCCTGCTGCTTGGTGCGTATCCATCACACACGTTTCAATCTCTACAGAGGACGTTACTTTGAGTTTCATTC
>NW_019517542.1:0-962 GCF_002814215.2 Seriola lalandi dorsalis
TTTTTTAGTTTAGGCCTGGATACTTATTCTGTCTGTCACATGTTTTGTTATGTCTTTTCCACACATAACCAGAGTTCAAGCAAATCTGGTCACAAGAGGACAGATTCCAACTACAGCAGTAACTCGTCTGAGTTTAGTCAGAGCTTAGGCTCTACTGAGGGAGAAGACAGCTCTATACAAACAGAGGTAATGTACTAAACCACACAGTATCATGGTGCAGAATTGTCAAAAAGACACATTTTGGGAAGAGTATCACTTTGTGAGTATGAACTACTCACCCTCTGTAGTCTTAGAGGTGGATGAAACCGATTTGTATTTTCTATATTGACAAGTAATAGCAGCTGTGTGGTATGAACACAGTCATTTACAAGGAATTCTTACATTTTCATAGTGAAAAATGTTTGGTATGGTGTAAAAATCGTTTTTGTAATGAGATGTCACAATTTATGGTGAGCATGTCAACATTGTGACATGCTCACCATAAAATCACTGTAAATAGTTAGATTACAGGGTTTGTGGTTGTTAGATTTTCCTGATAACTTGAATTCACATGATTTCTTTAATCCCACAAGTAAATGGATGGAAAATGGACCGAATTCTTGATGTGCGTATTTTATCTGTGTTAATGAATTAACAGTGCACCTACAGGGAACTGGACACTCATAATTTAGAACGGCTGTGGGAAGATTTCTCTGGCCTCGTCTGTGTTATAATCCTGTTAGTGCAGCATTCTAGTTAAGTTGTGGAGAGATTCATCAGTCAATGCTTGCTGTGTTATGTTAGGATGAGAGCCAGCCTGCGGTGGACCTGTCTGTCCTTCTGAAGCTCCAGAGAAGAGTAAAGGAACTGGAGCAGGACAAACAGTCACTTTGGCAGCAGCTGGATAAGAAAGAAGAAGCCCAACAGGAAAAGGCAAAGGTATGCAGTGAAGCACCAGTTGTGTTTCTTATTGGTAGCAGGTA
>NW_019517543.1:0-962 GCF_002814215.2 Seriola lalandi dorsalis
GAACAGTGGCATTCAAATAATTAACACAAACCAATGCTGAGAAAAATGTCAACAGAGAGTTCACACTTGTCATGTAACTTGCACTCACTTAAAAATATTTTATAGTAAGATTTTCTCTTGTGTTCCTCAAGTAAGTTTGACTTTGTGTAATGTTAATTAAGAATAATTATATTCACCCTTTGAAAATGTTTTGGTTGATATAATCATCATTTTGTCTCAAAATCTTTAAACATATCAAATTCTGTATTAAGTCATATTTTCCCTGCTGCTCAAACCAAATAACTGTGGAAAATGTGGATACTCTCTCAGGGCTGAAAATTAATAACCTGGGAACTTTTCATAAAACAAAAACCTGCTGCAGATCACACCAGTGAAAGAGTCACCGTGCCATTCACTGATTTGCATGCCATGCTGTGGCTCTGTACATATTGTGCAGCTGAGGGAGGCAAAGATGACTGCAGTCACACGAGGATGCACTTGTGAACAGGGGGAGACCTTGCTATAATTATGGTGACTCAGTGCAATGTTGACAGCATGTCTGCGCTCTGCGCTGCTTATTTTAAAGAGACAGAGAACATAGCTAAGCATCCCATTAAACCATGGATAGAAAACAGTCTTGCCTTAATGTTCTCAGGCAGTGATCGTTTAATCAATTATGAAGGCATAAATTGTGCCCTTGTCCTGGACAATAAAAACCACAGGAAGTGAGAGCATAGATTTCATTTGAACACATGGACACATTATGACCTTCCATCCACCCCCACCCCTGTGCTCCCAGCACCCTAATGCTAAGCAGCATCACATAATATCTTTACAGGAACATGTGGTATTGTACACAGGAGAGACTTTAGGTCGTATTTCTTAACATTTAAGCAATAAAATGCGTCCCCTCTGTTACCATTACTACGCCTGTCAAGCTAGAAGAGCACACAATGCAATTAACAGTAACAACTGTGTAGGAT
>NW_019517544.1:0-999 GCF_002814215.2 Seriola lalandi dorsalis
ATCAAATCACCAGTACTACAGTGCTAACAGTAGGTCTGGCTGGTAGCCAGAGTTCAAGGGGCAAAAAGTGTTTTGAAAGTTTGGTTCAGTTGAGCCCTCTGGCCCCTCCCCAACCGTGATGTAATAGGAAACACTACGAGTTGTATTACAAATATAAAAAGGAGATCAATGAGTCACTGTAGACTGTTAGCTTTAGCTAGCTTTAATAATATTTAGCTCTCTGCAGCGGCATTAAAAGCATGGGCTCACTAATAACTGTACAATACTTTTGTATTGTTTAACAAAGAATTTAAGGCTGACAAACAGCAACATTAACTGTGACAAACACAAGGCTATGACTACACTCCCCTACAAACACACACACACACACACACACACAGACCATAGAGCCTCTTGTAGCAGAACTGCTAGCACAGCTACAACATAAAGCTCTGCCAGACTTAATTTTTTTTTTGACAACAGTGGAGCTTTATGGCACAGAGGAATATGATAGATCAGGCTTTGGCCACAAAACAAGCAATATTTGTACTAGTAGGATCAATGGATTAATGGTTTTGGTCTCTCATGGGATTTGTAGACGACAGCATTGCCAGTCTCATTCTTCAAAAAATAAACCTGGTGTACTTTATCATTAAATCTGAAGAGGTGCCAGATACAGCAGCTGACATGCATTTCCTCTGCGTGTCTTTGCTCAGAACATTATACATTTGTTGTAAATTTTGGTTGTTTGAGTCACATTTACACACCTGCTTTATCTTCATATGAAAACTAACTTTCATCTATAAATGCAAAAAGATAACGGTGACCATTTTTACAGTCAGTCAAACCTCTTTAAGTGTTGCACATTTTCTAATGTTACAAATAAGTCATTAGGTCCTGCTGTATTATTGCCCTTTTTGTCTTCTATGGTGATACTGTGATATTACAGCTGATGTATCCTTATGACAGATGGGCTTCAAATGGGGTGTTAGGTGAGGTTACCTCAGAATCTTTTTTTTT
>NW_019517545.1:0-836 GCF_002814215.2 Seriola lalandi dorsalis
GATCAATGAGTCACTGTAGACTGTTAGCTTTAGCTAGCTTTAATAATATTTAGCTCTCTGCAGCGGCATTAAACGCATGGGCTCACTAATAACTGTACAATACTTGGAGTTTAACAAAGAATTTAAGGCTGACAAACAGCAACATTAACTGTGACAAACACAAGGCTATGACTACACTCCCCTACAAACACAAACACACACACACACAAACACACAGACCATAGAGCCTCTTGTAGCAGAACTGCTAGCACAGCTACAACATAAAGCTCTGCCAGACTTAATTTTTTTTTTGACAACAGTGGAGCTTTATGGCACAGAGGAATATGATAGATCAGGCTTTGGCCACAAAACAAGCAATATTTGTACTAGTAGGATCAATGGATTAATGGTTTTGGTCTCTCATGGGATTTGTAGACGACAGCATTGCCAGTCTCATTCTTCAAAAAATAAACCTGGTGTACTTTATCATTAAATCTGAAGAGGTGCCAGATACAGCAGCTGACATGCATTTCCTCTGCGTGTCTTTGCTCAGAACATTATACATTTGTTGTAAATTTTGGTTGTTTGAGTCACATTTACACACCTGCTTTATCTTCATATGAAAACTAACTTTCATCTATAAATGCAAAAAGATAACGGTGACCATTTTTACAGTCAGTCAAACCTCTTTAAGTGTTGCACATTTTCTAATGTTACAAATAAGTCATTAGGTCCTGCTGTATTATTGCCCTTTTTGTCTTCTATGGTGATACTGTGATATTACAGCTGATGTATCCTTATGACAGATGGGCTTCAAATGGGGTGTTAGGTGAGGTTACCTCAGAATCTTTTTTTTT
>NW_019517546.1:0-958 GCF_002814215.2 Seriola lalandi dorsalis
GCAGACCTTGACTCATGCACCCCAAGGGGCCACCCAATGTGAAAAGTCAGACACCCCACCCCCACATCTACTCACCCATGACCCCCTAAGACCACAACAGGAACCGCATTCTTTCCTTTGTGGCCGTTCTTTCATCCCTCTCCAACGTCAGGGCACCAGGAATAACCTGCGATGAGTATTGTGCGGCAAAAAAACCAGGCCCTTTGTTCATGCCGTGCCACGACGAGCTGATAAAGCAAACACGCCGTCTTTCTGTGTCTTTCTGTGTCTTTCTGTTTGTATTAATGCCCTTTTGTGCGCATTTCTGGGATTGACAGATGAGGCTGACCTAATACACAGTGTCGTCAAGGAAATGCCCTACAAGTAATGATGATATAATTTGTTTATAGGTGTGAGTATGTTTAAGGAGTGTCAGTTAGTCGGTGCATCTTTCTTCCATGAGCACAAGATGTTCCATTGAAACTGAGATAATTGTGTGCACTGAACACGCCTAGTTTTCATGTTTTTTATCAGCAGTTTGCATATAGAGCGCTGCAACCGATTTAATGCTTTTGGGACAATAAAAGCCTATAAGCCTTGTAGCGATTTAAACATGTCAGGCATTTGCCGCTGCCACTCCTGTTGGCCTGATGGCTGCATGCAGCAGCAGCAGAAGCAGTCAGGCAGAGTGAGACGGAATCTGACAGGACAAGAGAGCATGAGGTGTGGTGTGTTTATCCTTTAGTTAGGCTTCCTTCATTGCACACACACTTCCTGCATTACAGATAACCGCTTTGAATTGTGGTAAACATCGCCCTATTTTTGCACTGTGTATTTATGTGCATTTATGAGGATGTGAGTGTCATAAACTGCATAAATTCAAAGGTGCATGCATATTTAACAGACAGATGTAAGAGTGGTATCAGGTAGGGGTGTCGCAATCTACCAGTAGTGATGATAACTGTGATGTTTAAAAAAA
>NW_019517547.1:0-957 GCF_002814215.2 Seriola lalandi dorsalis
GTGAAGTTGTACACACCCCAGCACTGTCCTTCATCGGTGGAAAACCTGTCAGGACATTGAAAAATGTACAAACATTAGCATCAAGACACTTGAAAGTAAAGCAATAACATATGACAGGGAGTGGTAGAGAATAAGATGTATAGAAAGCACAAGGCTGACGTCAAATGTGCTATTGCTTTGATACAATGTTCATTTAACATATCATATTAATGTAAAGAAAGACAGGTTTTAGACTTGTCTTATAGTTTGATCCCCTGCAAAGACAGACCTGCGCTGTTATTGAACATACAAAGCAGAGCAGAGTGGGAATAAGAATCACCACATGCTTTTTGACTCTGACACTGGCAGACGGTGTAAACACTATACAAGAACTATGTAGTAAGCAGAAGTTAAATGAACAGCTGCACATGAATTGTATTTACATTATATTTTATATAGTTTAATTACAGATTCTATGGTGATTTTATTACTGCAGTTTGTGAAGAAGAACTGTATGAGAAACACCTTTTCATATCCACAACTACAACAACACAGCAGCTACCGCCTCAAAAAAGACCATACAACTGAGTCAACACACTAACAAGAACACACAACAAAAACTGACCATTAATAACTATAACTGTTCAATTAGCATTGTATGAAGTTTTATCTGTATTTTTCACTTTCCACTCCAGTCAGTAGCTGTAGAGAGGGTGAGACTAGAATTCAGACTAGTACAGCAGTAAATACAACATCAGACATATTTCAATTCTATCATCTCATTGGATGTCTGTGTAATAAAATTCTGTAGATCTGAGCGAATCTGACTGACTTAGAGTTCTTACATCAGCACATGAGAGTTTCTGATTAAACAAGAAGCTGTACAACATTATCCTGCTAAATAAACTCAGACAAGCTTCCTGTTGTCTTCTCTCTACCGCTTATGCTGTAAAACTTGACTGGTGTTTGTTCTGGACT
>NW_019517548.1:0-956 GCF_002814215.2 Seriola lalandi dorsalis
TTTTTTTTTTTTTTTATGTGTGTGTGTCTCTCATATATTTCTGTCTAATGTCTTTGCCTGCAGTTGCTGTGCAGATGGAGCTGAGCAGGAGGAAAGTGCCTCTGTATGTGAGTATGTGCTCCAGTATGCAGTCAAGTTTGAGACCAGCTTCTCCATTTAATCTCGAGAGTTAGTTATCCCTCTGCAAAATCTCTGCAAATTGGGTTTGGCATTCATTGACAGATCAGCAGCCTCTTTTATAAAAACCAAAAGTCTGTGGCAGAGATTTTCTGTCCATCTCAAGGCCAAAATATAACAGCAAATAGCATCTAATATCTGAAGGGATGCAAATATTTTCTGCTCGTGCATCAATATAGTACATGTTTCATCCACTGAGCTTACTGTATGTACAATTGTATAAATGAGATTGTATTAAAGAGTTGACACTGGGGTTGATGAGGTCACCATGATGACGGGAGACTGATGTTTTCCACGCTGATCAAACAAGGATCTTTACTGGTCTTTGTATGGAACATTTCTGGGTTTTGCTGTTGGATTATTTAGAACTGAATCATAGTTTCTTATGGAAAAAATAACCTTATCCATCAGCACAACAGTGACAATAGCAGCCTGGCACTTGTGTAGGTAACTAGCAAATCAGTAACTCTGTGATTCATTCACAGCGATGTTTTTTATTTGTATTTTACTTTAGTCACAGTTGGAAAGGAACTTGTGTTTGCTATCAGTTTGATTTGTGATGTGGCTGGTAATGTTAAGCCTTTGAATGGATCTGTTGTCTGTGAGGTCAAACTGTAGTCTAACAGGGCAGGACTGCAGTCAAACATTTTTCTGTTGGTTTCAGTTTGGGATCTTAACAATGTACTCAAACATTAATATGAACTAATGCTTTTCTGAAGATCAAAGGAGGAACACACTGCCCACTTCGTATTCACTCAATCCTAATTTGACATGTTTTT
>NW_019517549.1:0-954 GCF_002814215.2 Seriola lalandi dorsalis
AAAAAAAAACATCTAATGAAGCCTGTGGAACTGGGCTGTCTAAACAGGAGGAGGTGGTTCCCCTGACAACCAACTGGGACCAGTGATTGGCTCCAACTGAAATAAAAGCACAGATGAATAAAAAAAAAACTAATGAAGTTAAAGTATTAAGAGTAAAAGTACTCATTGTGTCCTCATCATCACTTATCATAAAGTTAGACAGAAGGCAGTGATGCATGTGACTGATGAGCTGCTGTAACAGACACTGGTTCCTCTGCAGCAGACTGGTTCACCTGCAGGTAACGTAATGATGCTAAACACAGCGAACAGTGTGTGATGTCACTGATTTATCATCATGTGACTTGCTGCCTTCAGATGCTGCAGAGGCTTCCTGAAGGAGAAGCTTTGCCACAGTGTTAACAGACACTAGAGCAATCACTGATTCACTGATGTTCATGACTTAAACATCATAAATTTAATTATTGATGCGGGTTTAAACTCCTCCACAGGCTGAAGAGATCTTAGTTAAAAAGGTTCCTTTACATATTAAATATCATTCCATCACTGTTGTGTGTTTTTTCTGTGTATTTAGTTTGATAAAGCAGGTCGACGTTGACCCAGAAACAGACGTGGTTCAGAAACATCTAGACTCCCACCTGTCTGCGCCTAAACAACTCGAGGAAACACACAAGGTCAGGAAAACAACACACACAGCTGGAGCTGGTTGTCGCACGACCAAGTAAACATGCTCCTGAATCTTCATATAGAGACTCCAGATAAACTGAGGACAGAAAATCAGAGGAGCACTAACAAACTGCTGTTTAAAGGGCCAAGACTCAGGACTGTCAGACGACTGAGCTCTGAACACACACTGAAACAAAACCTCTGCCAGGCATACACATACACACACACACACACACACACACACACACGTGTGCACACACTCACACACACACATACACACACACACACACA
>NW_019517550.1:0-953 GCF_002814215.2 Seriola lalandi dorsalis
CAAAGTACAACAGCATCAATGACATGGACGTGGAACGGTATTGACTGGACTGGAATGGACAAACACATGTTGTATCCTCTGTTAGCTATTTCATGTGATAACATACTGTATCTTAATTTCTGTCCCTAGTTAGTATTAGCTTTCTCTCATATCACCAAAATAGCGCTCTAGATGAAATATATATTGCAATTAATACTGATTTTACACTCCCAGTTGGTGCAATAGGCTGAATTTACATAAAACTGTTGCCTAATAAGAAAATTCCAGGGCTGGTATAAAATCTACAAACTTCACTTGTAATGGATTCAAAACACAATATAAAACCCAAAACAAAAAACACTCTGGATTAACGAAGGCTTGGTTTCATTAAGTATGCATGAGGCAGGGTGGTTATGATCCCATTGTTGCAACTTATAAAATACTATAAATTTGTACTTTGCAACCCTGCATTATTGGAAAAACCAAACCGCAAACTAACACACTAATCACAATCAATGTTTGCTGATAACATGTAATGCTGAAGTCACACAAAGCGTTTTGTCACTGTACCTCATGCATGGAGTCGAGCAGCTTGGTGAGCTGATAGAAACGCTGCCAGTTCTGGCTGGAGTTCTCTTCACGCTTCACGATGGCTTTTCCCAGCTCCTTGATGTACGACATCCGAATTTCATCGAACACCGCCTGGCTCTTCAGGCCGTCCTTTGGCACTGTGGGAGAGTGGGGAAACTCAAGGTCAACATCTGGGACAGATATAAGAGTATTTGGTCCGGTGCCAGTTGTTGGTGCCAATACTTCACACTTAACACGTAACACTTCCAGCTTTAAACTGCAAAGGAGGACGGTCACATTTTACATTTTGAATTATAGTAATTCTCCATGCTGTGAAGGACAAAAATAACAAGTACTAATTACAAGTCAGGTCATTCTAGGGTGAAGCACCAACAGCATACACA
>NW_019517551.1:0-952 GCF_002814215.2 Seriola lalandi dorsalis
GCACTTGACACCTGCCTATTGCTGCAGCAGCCAACTGGGATTTGTCCTGGTAGTTGCAATGGCCAATCCAACTATCTTGGAGAGGTGGGTAACATTAGCTTTGCTATGTTTCACAGAGCCAATAAGTCAGAATAGTTTTGTCATTTATTGTGTGAGAACCATGAATGTTTGTGCAAACTTTTTTTCTGATGTTGAGATATCACACAGGGTAAGTGAAAAAATATTCTCTTGAGACCATCTGTCTACCAAAACAACTATCCATCCAATAGATGTGAGATATCTGTATCTGGACCAAAGTGGTGTCTCAGAGCCATGACCCTAGCATTGCTAAAAATGAAGAGGCTGTAGGGAAGCATATGCAAGAAAACATGTAGAGGAAGGAAAGGAAGCTGAAAGATAATACAAGTTATAGAGGACATAAATAGGGCAATAAAAAGGGAAAATGAGAGGTGACAGGGATTGGGAATTGAAAAAGCCAGGAAGAGTTGCAGAAAAGTTAAAGAGGAGGCGGAGAAATGGTAAAGAAAAGAGGTTTAGGTGGAAGAGTAAAGGATGAAAAGCGGAGAGGAGGGAGGTAGTGCCAAGAGGATAAACTTTTAGAGAGGGTAAACAGAGAGGGCATTAAGGAGCTGCTGAGTACATTAATAAGCAAGAGAGGGGGCAAAGAAGAAGAAGAAAAAAAATATCCATTCTTAATATTATTCAGCCATAAGCTTGGCAGCATGAGACCAGATCATAGTGCTGATGGTGTACTTCACTGAGCTTATATAAGGCACTGCAGCAGCATCGGCGTGGCGGATCAGTCAGTGGTGGTCTAAAATTTATACATTATACATACACACACACACATAAACACATATACACACACAGCTGTGGGCAGACACATTCTTAAGATATGGATCAGAGTGCTGAATGCAGCACTAACACTGCATCACTTACATGGTGTTTACAC
>NW_019517552.1:0-951 GCF_002814215.2 Seriola lalandi dorsalis
CACACACACACACACATACACACACATACACACACAACAGCTGTGGGTGCTTTGAGCAGCCGCCCCATTTCTGACAAGAGTGTGTGAGGTCAACAAGGGACATGGGCTGTTGTTGTCAGTGTTTCCGCTGCGTGCGCGTGCACACACACACACGCATGCACGCACGCACGCACGCACGCACGCACACTAACATACAAAAAGACAGGAAGCTGATGACAGCATTTACCCTGATAGAAAGGACAGTCACTCTCACCTCAGTATGGAATGTACTTTCCGCTGAACCCTAACTTAACCCCAGACACACACATACATACATACACACACACACACAAACAAACACAGTGTACACAAACCCACACATTGTACTGTGTGACCCCTGACACACACATACCCACACCCGCAGACAGGCAGCCTCAGCAGCATCTGAACGAGGATAGTTTTGATTTCAACCTCGCGCACGCACGCTGACCGCAGCCGGGCCAGAGGAGCGCCAGCAACACATTCACATTGTAATACTCTGGGTTTTACTGAGCAACCACTTCACCCACATTGCAACAGATTAGACCAAAGTACCCTGAACAAAAACATTTATATGTCCAGGGGCCAATTTTAATGCCATTTAAAATTTGAGTTTTTTGGAAGAGAGGCAGAGAATCGTTGAGAGGTTTTCTCTAAATGTCCTCGAGAAGCCAAACCAGCGAAAAAACAGTGAGCAGTACCTTGGATAAACTCTTGCATTTCCACCAGGCATCAATCTTAACTGAATTCAAGGCCTTGATCTCGACACATGAGCGCAGTTACAGCTGCTGTTCAACTCTTGATTCACCTGGAGAGAGTCTCCAACACTTTAACATATGTACTTTATGGTGCAAGGTTGTTAAGCTACAGGTGTTGCATTTGTTGTATCACATCTTTCTCTGCGCTGAATAACCTGAGGATGGTGTTCTGCAA
>NW_019517553.1:0-951 GCF_002814215.2 Seriola lalandi dorsalis
TTTTGCTTAATTGTAGTCTATTCGGGTATTTGGTTAAGTTTCATATATATAGTAATAACATGAAAATAAATTATCACAGCCCTGTAGTGTCTGACTTGTTTTAAGTCACTGTGATGATCGATCTAATACGGCTGGTGAGTCACTTGCCTTCTTTCTGAAGGTCAGTGCTGACAGGATGGAAACAGACTCCAGGTAGTCAAATGGCTATAAAGACATGCATAAACACAAGTATTGTGCTTTAAGAAATGTTGATAACTTTACAGTCTAGTTTAGGACGGGCTGTATCAGAAAATGATCCACAGACTACCACAGGTATATTGTAAACTTGCACTAACGTAACCACCAGTTTAAATTTTGAAAATAGTAAAACAATCCATTAAAAATGGGTTTTACTTGTGGAGAAGTCTTTATTGGTGGGCCACCTAAATAAATCTAATGTATGAGAAACACTTGGAATGAACCTCCCACAAATAGAGATTTTCTTCTGTTATTGAGGGTTATATTATTTAACTTGAAAATTCTGTGTTCAACTAATTAACCTTCATGTCTCATTAATAGCGGAGGTTGCTGCACCAAACGAACAGTCAAGTGCCGATGAACTCAGACCTGCAGCAGAAGTTCAGACAGAGGAAGAAGAAGAGCTGTGCTCCACCTCGGCTGTCTTAGGAAATATTCGAGAGACATTTAGCCAGGAGTTTTTGGAGATGTTGGTGGAGAATGTTTTAAAGGATCTTGACTCTCCATCTGCCTCCCAAGGGTTCATACTAGAAGTCATTCCTGCCATCTCCTCTGCTGTGGTTTCTTTCCAGACTGGAAAAGGTATGCATTCAGTGTGTATTTGTATGTGTGTGTGATGTTTCTGTTTTACAAACAATCATTGATGCATCTGTACAATCTCTAGCATACCTCTGTACAATCTTAAGCATTTAGAAATAATGCAAAAAAAAAAAA
>NW_019517554.1:0-950 GCF_002814215.2 Seriola lalandi dorsalis
GGGGTGAGAATGTTTGGGATTTGAAAAATCCTCTTTTCCTTCCTCCTCTCCTCCCTCATTTTCAAAGTATGCGTTTTGTTTGTTTTTTGGGGTTTGAGTTGGTATGGACTGAATGTTTCATTTGAGTTAAACCTAGGTCAGACTACGAGGCTGTTCACATCTCCTCTGACAAGCAACTGTCAGACTAAATTACTGGTCTATTTGCTGCTCTGTCAGGAAGATGTTCATGCTGTACAATGGAGCAAAGACTGCTGTCACACAAATACAAGGGATCTCATTCAAAACATTTAACCATTCATCCAAACAGGGAACTGTACAGATAGAGGATTGTTTCTTACCTCACGGCACAGACGCTAAAAAGTTCATTTCTTAAGTGACACAACAGAATAATTGCCATAATTTCTATCTCTGCGTATCTGTACATCTGTAGAAATAAAGGTTTAATCTTTGACTTCAGATGAGCTTTTGAATTGTATGACAGCTGTCAACTTAAGTAAACTAATAAACAAAACACTTGAGGTAAATGGAAACCAAACTACTGTCCTGTAACTGCTCAAATAGTAAATGGTATGCTCTGCAATTAGGAAGATAAAGATATTCACGTTTTCTAATATATGAAACAAAAAATATCAAAACGAACACATTAAGAATTAAAAAATGACTAAAGCAATTATTTGATAATGAAAATAGTTACTGATTATTTTCTGGCAGTCTTTAGAACAAGTGGGAATTTGCCAGATGGTGAGTCTGCAAAGTCATTAGGATATCATGAACACCTATATCAGATTTCATGGCAGCCTGTCCAGTACGTGTCGATATTTTCAATATTTTTCTTTGACCAAATGATCAACCAAGATTTCCATTCTCATTTGCATTTTTGTTTATTTTATCTGCAGTATTTATTTATTTATTTATTTATTTATTGCTTAAACAGTAGTTTTTACAGATTT
>NW_019517555.1:0-950 GCF_002814215.2 Seriola lalandi dorsalis
ACCACATTCATACAAATGCCACCCTGTTTCCCACAAATTAAACATGTGCATGTACATGTGAGCTGTACAAAGCATTCAGCTAGTGAGAAGTCAAACATCTGACACTCTGAATGTGTCTGGTGAGACAAAAGCAGAGTCAAAGGACCAGTTAATGTTGGACCATCGAGTGACCAGAAGGATGACTTTACAGCATGATGATGAGTCTTTGTGTGTTTGTTTAGTTAAAAGCCAAAAGAATTCAGTTAATTGATTAGTCCACTGACAGAACAATAATTAACGACAATTTTGATTCGATTCGTTATTTGTTATGGTTGTTAATTAAGTCATGAGTTGTGACTTCAATGACTCCAAACAACCAGGACCACTAAGGAACCAAGTGACATCAGTGACCTTGATAACGACCCGGCAGAGGTTGAATACCTGGGTTTCCTCACCAGTCGGTCAGAACTGAAGATGCCTCTTCATTCAACTGACCACACGGCAGCTGACGTGATTGAGCTTCTAACTTTCTCTCTGAGTGATCATTTTACAAGTACATACAGCCAAAATCACAGCTCAGTCTTTGTCTTTAACTTATGTGTTTAGTGATTTCTTCAGAAGTGGTGGTGGTTGTAAAATCAGGATTTTAGCAGCAGCATCTTGGAAATGGCTTGGAAGTGACTGCTGGGTAACATGTAGTTTTAAAATAGTCTCACTGTTTCCTACTTGTTCCGTCGTCTGACTGAGAGAGAGAGAAACATGTAAATGAGAGCAGCTTATTGGGAATTCGGACATATGAAAATACTGTACATGTGAGCCCAGAGAGAAGGAGAGAAGCAAACAAATAAAGGGCTGAAACAGACCGACTCTTGGCAGAATGCTAAAAGGTTTACAGCAGTTTTCAAAAACCTCCTCAAGTTCGCACATTGACCAAACATGTTCCAGCCATATTCTAGTCTTGTTGAAATCTA
>NW_019517556.1:0-949 GCF_002814215.2 Seriola lalandi dorsalis
TTTTTTTTTTGTGCTCACAACTTTGTTTGAATGAATAACAGTGAATCCTGTAGTTGAGCTGAAAATAAAGTCCAGGATCACGGATTGTTTAGAGGCTAGTGGAACAGAGGCTGGACAGGAAGTGACATCATGACTTTGGGTTTCTTTCCTTTTTATTTTTAACAACTATTTATTGGAATATTAACAACATTCACACACAAAATGTTTCATTCCTGATGCATAAATAAAAATAAATAATATAGAAAATGAGATAAGATCAAGTATCATGACTTTGGCTTCCTGTTATTGATGTTATTGCCCTGCAGCCGGTGCTCTATGGAAGAAATCTTTACATGTTGTTGAAGGAAAGTTGTTCACCAACAGCACCTGAGGGCAGATGGGGCGCAGGGTTTTGTTCAATATGCATGGAAGCACTGGTGGACTAGACTGAACGCATGAATGAATTCATTGTTTCCCCTGATTCGGGGATGATTCATATTTTAATCCAAAATGGAGATTTTTGGCCAACTCACCCCTAAACATGAAGCAGTGACTCACTGAAGCGGACAGTAACACGGGAGAGCAACATAGATCCAGTGGATAGAAGAAAATGCCTCTAATGATGAATACCTCCACAAGCTCATCCACAAGCAACCGGTCATACATTAAGATCCACTCTGCATCCGCTCGCTCCACTTCGTGGCAGATTTAATCTAAAAAAGATACGGACCTTCTGTTAAATCTCACATCACAGTGTTACAACGCGCTCTTTAACAAGGCCACCTGGTGCTGAGCCAAGACGCTTAATGAAAACACGAGATAACAAGATAAGTTCAAGTTCAAACTTAATTGTCCCTAAAGGGAAATTCACACAGTAGCAGGACTGTAAACAGTGTGGCGTACACAAAGAGTTAGACAGCAGCACACATGCAAGCTGTGGGGAACATTAGTATTTAATACACTGGGCAGA
>NW_019517557.1:0-948 GCF_002814215.2 Seriola lalandi dorsalis
ACAGCAACTTTCAGCTCATTGCGTCGGTTTTCTGACCTGCAACTTCATTGTTGTGGTTCAGTTTCCCTCAGGAGCTGGTTGAGATCAAAGACAGAGCTAAATGGAGAAAATACTGGACTTGCGTTCACTGATGGCTTGAAACTTGACTCTAAATGAATACCAATGCTGCTCCCTATGAGCTAGATGTGAAGTGTTTGGTAAGAAGTTCACTACATCACTTTAAAGGTGATAACATGTCAGTGTTCTGCTCCTAGTTTGTTCCCAGTGCCCTCAAGTGCCCAGAAAACCAGTTATTGCAGTATTCAACATACCAGTCCGAGGCCCCGTCACCATGTGGTTACACTACAGTGACAGATGTTTTCTGTGCTTGCTGACACCCTTAGGTTGTGTGCCCATGAGGTCGTCCGTGCTGGTCCTGTTCCTCTTCTTCAGTGCCCAGGCTGTGGCCACCATCAGAGGGGACTCGTGTGACGCCACGACGGCACAGCAGCAGGATCCAGGCGACAGCCCCGACTCCATCCCCACAGTGGACCCCAAACTCTTCACCAAGCGCCACTACCTCTCACCCAGGGTGCTCTTCAGCTCTCTGCCCCCTGATGCGGAGCCGGCGGCAGGGTCGCAAGGTGCCGGGAGAAGGAGCCGCAGGCGAACAGGGCAGCCTCAGCACCGCGGGGTGTACTCGGTGTGTGAGAGCATCAGCGTCTGGGTCGGCAACAAGACCAAGGCCACGGACATCTCAGGCAACGAGGTGACAGTGCTCCCAGATGTGAATATCAACAATGTCAACAAGAAGCAGTACTTCTTTGAGACGACGTGTCACAGCGCTCGCTCAGGCGGCTCGGGCTGTTTGGGGATCGACGCGAGACACTGGAACTCCTACTGCACCAACTCACACACTTTTGTACGAGCGCTGACTTCCTTTAAAAACCTGGTGGCCTGGAGGCTCAT
>NW_019517558.1:0-946 GCF_002814215.2 Seriola lalandi dorsalis
AAAAGGAAGGCCACACTGGAAAGGGAGAGGCTGTTCTTCTCTTTTCTTTTCTTTTTACGTATTTCCTGCCCTCTTCATCCCTCTCTTCAGCTCCTTTACTTCTCCCTCTCCCTTTTTATTCCCCTTGAAAAACTGCTCTATGCTGAGTCTCTGTCAAATGCTGCTCTTGCCTCCTTGTTTTTCTTTTACTGGTATATGTATAATATTTTCCATTGACATTTATGCGAGACAAAAACGTGCAATTCCTCCCTGTCATGCATTTTTGGTGATGCGGAACATGGCACGTTGTCTTGTGGAATATTACAGGAACACTAAGATGTAAAAAGTATTTCAGCTTTTGCTATTATGTGAGATCAGTGGAGGTATAGTAACCTCCAACAGTCAGACCAAAGGTAGAGTTCAGTGGAGAGATATGAGGGCAACATACTCCAGGCTACTTGCCCTTTGTCCAGGTGGGAGAGAAAAAAAGTGCAAGAATCAGTAGTGGATGATGTGAAATGACAAGAGCCAGTATTTAAGCTGGTAAGAGTTCATGACATGAGCTGTATGACGAGGACCTGTCTGCTTGAATGTGATGACCTCTAGTTTTCTGTTTCGTGGAACGGGCAGTTGATATTTTCCACATGACACTGACCTTTTGTGTTGAGATGAAGACCTAAAGCAGACAGATTAGGGCTGAGTGATGCAACAGATAACATGACAAGAAGATTTCGGTCTGTGTTTGTGTGAGTACGTGTTAAGTATGTGGGGTGCATTAGGTATTAGTGGCTCTGCAGCATTCTGAGACGGGCTAAAATATGTGTAAGCCTGTTGAACCGGACACAGTCACCATGAAATCCTGTTTCAAACTGGCTTACAGCAAATATTGCAAGAGGGGAGGCTGAAAATGTGTGTTTGTGTGTGTGTGTGTATATGTGTTAGTGTGTGTGTGTGTGTGTGTGTGTGT
>NW_019517559.1:0-946 GCF_002814215.2 Seriola lalandi dorsalis
TACCTACGCATTTTGTTTGAGGGATGATGTGAAGGAGAACTTCAGATGAATGTCTCAGGCTTTTAAATTTCACTGCAACTCCATTGTGCCCTCATGTGGCGTTACTGTGCGCATTTATAAGTATGAGTTGCCCTGAAGAGCAATGAGCCCCAAAACCCTGGCAGCATCAGTGCCAAACTCTGCCCATTAAGCATTTTCCTCTCTGAGAGCTTTTATGTTGATTTCATGATTGATTGCCTCCATTTGTTTTGGGCAGCCAGGAGCAGCCATGAAGAACATGCCAAGTGGTTGATTTACGACTGTGGCTTCCTGTGTTTGACTAGTGCTTCCACATAGACCCACCTCACAGAAAAGCAAACCTACCTGCTGGTCAGACCTTAAATCTCTCACACAAATACGCACACATAATTGTGCGTTTCCAGGTGTGATTACAGATTACAGTTCAGTTCAACCTTTGCTGCAGATGCACAGAAGGTTATAAAACAAAGAGTAAGTTGTGTATGAAGAAAAAGCAGCATGTAGCCACCTAAATACCTTCCACAGTGAAATGTTTGTCTGTCTATTATATGTCCCCAGCTCATTTTATAGGCCTGCAAAACAAAGCTGACAGTTTTTCACTTAACAAACCTTTTCTATCAGTTCGTAGCTCTCTTCAAGTTTGAGGGCTCTGTTCTGCAGGGAGGTGCAGGCTCTGTGGTGGAGCTCCAGCCACTGCTGATAGGACGACTCACTGATGTCTGCCACCGCAAAGCACAGAGTGCGCAGCCCTGGATGAGGAAAACAGCATGACAATACTTGGGTCAAATCTCTTGACTTTTTACTATTTTCCATTTCAAGACCTTGATTTTTGACAGGATTGAGCTCTCTGATGTTAAGGAGCCTGTGTATATTCTCATTTGTCCAGGTCATAGTATCCTAAAGGAGTTTTTTTAAATCGAAAACAACT
>NW_019517560.1:0-558 GCF_002814215.2 Seriola lalandi dorsalis
TGGTTTCGTTAGCTTCATTCTTAATGACTTGTTTTTTCTATGAACAGGATTTTGAACTGATGTCTTGTTTCAGCAGTCCACTACAGGAAATGACATGTTTGGAGTCTCAGAGACCCCATCTGTAAAACACAGTTGAATATAATTATTCTATTTGCTCTACATCTGTGATTGGTGTTGACATAAACAGAAACAAAATAATTCTATCTGGTTGTCTAACGAGCAGTTGGACCTAAATCTTTGTGGCCTAAATGACTTCAAACATAGTATTTTCACATTTCTTTGTTTGTGAATTTGTTTTTGTTAAACAAAATTAATATATATTTGCTCATGTATAGCGTATATAACATATGAAACATCATATAAGTCTATGTGGTGTTAAAACAACGCTTTGTGGTCAGCTCTGTAATTTTGTCACCTTTGTCAAAAGCTCAGTTTGTGGCAAAAGGGAAGGGTTGCCACTGTATTGCTTGAGCACTAAGATCCATATATACATATACATACATATACACTCACATATATATATATATATATATATATACACACACACACACACACACA
>NW_019517561.1:0-469 GCF_002814215.2 Seriola lalandi dorsalis
TGTGTGTGTGTGTGTGTGTGTGTGTGTGTGTGTGTGTGTGTGTGTGTGTGTCTGTGTGATCAGTGTTCCTTATTTGTCTTTGTCATTTCTTACTATGTTTTGATCTCTGCTCCTCAAATTCACAAGAGAAAGAGCATTAACAGTGAAGCAGAACAAAAGAGACAGACAAAGAGGAACAGTGTCTGTGCATCTGCGTGTATGTGTGTGTGTCTGTACATGTCTGTCTATAGTTGTTTGGACAAATTTCGGTTTGAAATCATCGTTGTGAGGACATTTTGGCCGGTCGTCACAACTTCAAAGGGCTGTTTGAGGGTCAAGACTTGGTGTTAAGGTTCAGGTTAGAATAAGGGTTAGGCATTAATTGGTGACGGTTAAGGTCAAAGTGAAGGGCTAGCAGATGCATTATGTAAATGGGAGTCCTCACACCTATAGAAAGACCTGTGTGTGTGTGTGTGTGTGTGTGTGTGTG
>NW_019517562.1:0-944 GCF_002814215.2 Seriola lalandi dorsalis
AGGCAGGTTTGCCAACAAGGCAAAACGAGATGAGGGTGTTGCAGTTTTTTTTTTGTAGGCGAGAGTCCAATGAAATTTAAAACACTGGGATTGCTCTTACTTTTTAATGAAATTAAATATAAAATTCAACCCTCGCCCAATCCCACCTAACTAAATTTAGTAGGAGGTCACTTTTACTCTGGGACACTCAGCTGGTTCATCTGCACGTACTGAACTCCTGCTGAAGTTCTATACTGAAGGTTTCCTCACTTTGTGTTTGGTCACTGACTCTGTCTTTACACTGGAGTATAAAACCCTGAGCAGAGCCTCTCAGTGACACATCACATCATTTCATGTTGACATACGGAGTAGATGGGATTTTCATAGGCAGTTAACTGCCTTTCAGCGGTGCCTTGTGCATACATCGAGGACTTAAGCCACACACCATTATCCTTGTATTGTTCTGTGCACATTCCTCGTTGGGGAATTCTCTGTAATGGCTGAAAAAGAAGTGTTTGAAGTGTGTGGTGCAGGCTTAGAGCTAGTTAAAACATGAAGAAGGAATTTCCGTACAAATGAAAATAAGATAAAAGAAGCCCCGCAGGATTTCCTTATCCACTATGATGGAATGTTCTCAACAGTTTCACTTTTATTTCTTCTCTCTGAATAAACTCATTCAGACAGTTTATAATTGAATATGATCAGAAACAACTATGAACTAGACACATGGACTGACACTTTGCACACTACAGGGTAAGAAGACAGATTACACAAAACACAAGAGGCAACACCGAGCACATCATTCACAAGGAGAAGGAAACAATCACACAGAAGGACAGAGAGAGAGACAAGGCAGAGGGTGGGACACCCATAGGTTGAAGATCCACATCAAAAATATAAGGAGGTCCCAGGGTGGTGGACGGTCCAGCACATAGCCTGGGTGAAAAGTGTCAAAACTGAACTAA
>NW_019517563.1:0-930 GCF_002814215.2 Seriola lalandi dorsalis
GCAGCTCATTTCATTATGTATTAGGGTTTTAAACTTCAACAGACAAGAACGATGATATGGGGCATTTCTAGAGCCGGAACGATTAATCAGTTAATCTATTAGTCAATCACCGGAAAATTATTGATTACTTGTTTCATCTGTTTTTATTAGTTGTGGGTTTTAATGCTTTTTGTTGTCATATATCAATGTTTTTTGGACTGTTGATCAGACAAAACAAGACATGTGAAGACATCACCTTGGGCTCTGGGAAATCAACTGATTTTCTTTTTTCTTTTTTCAATTTTAATTTTAATTTTATAACCAAATAAGTAACCAATTAATAGAAAAAGAAATATTTAGCAGATTAGTTGATAATGAAATTAAATGATAATGATCATTACTTCTGCAAAACACCACATTAGATTATTTGACATTTTCTTTTTTTCTTTACATCCAGTGCCAATATTTCAAAATTCTTGCTTTCTACTTCTACAGTGTAATTAAAGATATAATTTCATCACCCTATTTTTGACACCAACTAAGGTCAGTATCTTTTGAGCTATGTATTTACATTCTGTTATTATGTCTCTAGCTAAAAAAAAAAGGGCTAAAATGAATGACCGGATGTGAACTCTGGTCTCCTGAATATAAGTCCTGTGTTCAGATCTGAATGTTACCAAAGAAAAACGTCATGAGGTGCAGAAAACTCCATGATGGTTATACATGTAATTCCAAACGGATGCTGCGCCAATAAATGTATGTGTATGCGCTCCTATCAGGATCAGGGTTAACAAAGAAAAAACAAACATCAGTGACACAAGTGACTTCATTGAAAATTCGAGAGAAATTTGTCAGACTACAGACACGCCCCCTCTCTCTCAAGATTTAAATGCGCTGCTGTAATTTAACCTCTGACTTCCTCCATGCATCTGTGAGATACACTTTGTGTCT
>NW_019517564.1:0-943 GCF_002814215.2 Seriola lalandi dorsalis
TTTACAGATTTATTTATCAGGGTTCAATCTGAGATGTTGGTCTCAAACAATTCACATTAACAACATTGGGCTGGTCATTAGTAACTTTGATACTGCTTATATGCAGACGACACCATAGTATTTACAAATGCAGAAACAACTGAGCATGTACTAAATGTAATACAGTTTCAATTACACACACAGATCAATTATCAATCTAAAACTAGTTATAAATGAAGAATAAAACTAAATCTAAGAATGGAGAGTCCGTGTCTATACAGTTGGAAAGTATATATGTGTTCAATCTTGGAATCAGGAGTCTCTCTCTGGAGTCTGTGTGGGAGGATCTGCTCCCTATAGGGCTCATTCTAAACTAACGAAAACACAATACGTTTTAGTTTCAGGTGATAATACACTAATAAAAACATAATTATGAATATTATACTATACATTTTTGCTAGTAGATCCCCCTAAATTCTATACCTATACACCGATTCTGACATAACATCCAAAGGTATCTTTAAAATGCCAAATAAAAAAAGTGTGTAGCCTTCCATCACAGGCAAACCAGAAAAGGCAAGCACAGTGTATTCCAGCCACTTTTTATTTTTCATTTGAATACACATTTTCTGTGCTGCGAGAAATTATACTACCTAAACATGCCCATGAATTTTTTTTTTAAAAAGCTGTGTAAAAGAAATCTTGTCTTGAAATTGATTGTTTTAGTGGTGTGTACTGTAGAGGAAGCTCAGACAAGGCGTTTCTTAACACTGTTCTAAGCAGTCCTATTCTTTCATATTATTCCTGTGCATGTCGTTGGCTCTTCTCCATGATATAATCCACCAAAAACATATCATCTGAAGAACTTTCTTGTCACATGTGGGTTTACGTTTAAGGTGAACTTAATTTTAATTGTGCATTTGTCAGGCAGTCTACACCACACACTTGACCTTTGTGTAGCACA
>NW_019517565.1:0-940 GCF_002814215.2 Seriola lalandi dorsalis
AAAAAAAAAAAACCCACATTCATTAGCATTTTTATCTTATTTAAAATATTGATTATTTGTTATTTAATTAGCTGCTGGTTTTAAAACGCTGTTCCTCTCCTAACAAGTCACGTCAGGTCACGTGCCATTCAGCAGCCTCCTGTATCTCTGTCATTCAGGCCTGTTGAGGACAGCTGACGGTGCGAGCCGCTCCAGGTTGGGGGTGCAGTCAGGTGTCAGTCGCTGCGGAGATGATCAGATTGTCACAGTCCCGCTGGTTCCCTTGGAGACGGCACCTGAGTCGACGCCTGTGCCAACATCTTCATCATCACCCGCGGCAACAGCAGCTGGCGGCTCTGGACCGGACCGTGCGGCCAAGTGGGTCAGTCCTCACTGAGGGCGTAGAGGCAGTCAACCGTGAGGCCTGTTGTTGTTGCTGCAATCGAGCACGGTGCATTATGGGAGGACTGTAGTTTTCACACTCTGGCCTGAAGAGTGTAGAAAAGGTTTGTTTCCTGGGATAAATTTGTTAATGAACCAATCACAGCGTCCAAAACCCCTCACATGTTCAACATATTCAAACACCAGCATCCAACGTGGTGACCAACTGTTAATTTAACAACAGCTGCACATTACAGTAACGAGTAGTGTAACTCGTCACAGTTTACGTTGGGGGTCGGCTTGTTTGCCGTCTTACTGGGAGTTCGAGTGTTAACTGGGCAGACTGGCCCGGGATATGGTTGAGGTGGAGGCCTCCACCAAAAGAGGAGAAATGCGACTCGAGGTTATTCCAAAGTTGTCTTTATTTAAATTGTGTGAGTTCTTAGTTGATGTGCCAGATGTTAGCCACAGGTAACCTCAGGTGTCACCTCTGTTTGTAGAGTTGGAGGGTGTGTAACTGGACTGTTGCAGTAAGAGTCGACCTGTTTCCATCTTAAGGTGCTCTCGTCCACGTTGGGTT
>NW_019517566.1:0-938 GCF_002814215.2 Seriola lalandi dorsalis
CCGGCAGCAACACGGAATTGTCCCTCTTTGACACCCGTAGCTACGGTACCTTAAGTAAAACGCGTTTGGAAATTGTGCTCGTTCTGATGATTCTGATGTAGTTTACCCGCTAATAATGTCTTTTTATTAAAATTGACATCTGACGACAAATTGTGATTATGAAGCCAGGTATTTATATACAGGGATGTAGGCCTGCGTTTGGTATAGAGGTAGAGATGTTAGGTGTAGTATTGCTAATTAGTAAATTTCTGTAATTTGGAATTGTACATATACTGTATGTTATTATCTATTATTTATCGTCCTAAGTGTTTGTTACTGCCATTAGCAGTTTTTCTTTCTTGTACTGTCCACTTTGCTGTTGTGACACTGTAATTTCCCTTATCTTATCTTATCTTATCTTATCTTATCTTAGTGAGTGTAGAGTTTGATTTAGAGGATAGGTTTACAATAAGGTGAAAGTCTTTTTTTGTTGTTGCATGAATTGCTATTTTTGTGCTTCTATAGACAGTGTTTTCTTGCTCAACCATGCAGAGGGAAAGTAACATGAAGAAAAAATTAGTTGCTTAAGATTTTGGTCAGGACTTTGGCTCATATTGAACTGATATATTTTTTATGTTTATTTCTAATTAATTATACAAAGAAGAAAGAGAGGAAGTTGCTCAATGCCAACAAAACCATGTGAGAATCACAACTGAAAATCTACACAATTAAGCCATGTTGCACCCCAGTACCTGTTGTATGTGCATAAACTGAACACATTCAATCTGCCTTTATTGAATCAGACTACTTCCCCTCTTTATTTTTTCTGTTCTGATTTTCCAGTTTCTGTGAGAGGTGCTCGATAAAATAACGTGTACAATATATACATTTGCAAACTATCATATCTGTACATTTTAAGCTCTTTTAATAGACCAACTGTATTTGTTGCCTGATAAATA
>NW_019517567.1:0-919 GCF_002814215.2 Seriola lalandi dorsalis
TATTCTTGTAACCCCCTGCTGTGTGTGAAAACAGTCAGATGCTGATTTACCGTGGAAAAAGGGCGATTATCGACTCTTAGTTTTTGCAGACCCAAGAACCAATTGCCATGTCACACCTTCAAGAAGAAGTTAAAATATGTAGATACATAAACTGTGTAGAAAATGACATTCCTATTGTGAATAGTGAAAACTGGTCACAGATGTCTAAACATAAAATCATTACCCACGACAGTGACAACAATAAAATGGGCGATCGCTGGTAGATTTTTGGATCCAATACCAACAGGATGAGAGAAAAACATAACCAGGGGTTTTCATTTGGATGAAGGCAAACAAACAACACTGTCTGGCCCTCTAGTAGCTGTGTTGAAGACACCTTTAAATAGAAACCACAGCTCCACTGTTAGGAATGCAGTAAAACCTTGTCAAATTGATTTAACCTGGCTGGAATCTGTCACTTTACCATACACAGCTGTTAATACACCCACACTGTTTCCATGACTCTTTGAAGTATGTTTACTTTCTACACTGATCTGATGGTTTTCAGGAAAAGGCCTCGTGGGAGATAATGAGAACCAAAGAAAGATCTCGCTGCTGCTGAACACGTGCTCTGTAGTTTTCTGCCATGTCCAAGTGAAGCAGTAAATTTTACTGTGTAAAGAACTTTAAGCAGGAAGGACAAGACCACATGTGACCATCAAAACAAACATAAACACACAGTGATGTTTAGTTAAAGACAAGAATGCACTGGCTATGTGATACCTATTACATCCTTCCGTCTGTCAAGGTCACCATAGAGGACCATTGTAGCCACATGAATGCACAAACATGTTCACATATAGAGTGTATGGGCGTGTGCTCTGCTCTGCCCATCTGTCTCAGGATGCTGACAATTTGGCATGAGATTAAGTGTGTGTGC
>NW_019517568.1:0-927 GCF_002814215.2 Seriola lalandi dorsalis
CACACACACACACACACACACTTACCCCTACACATGCAATTCTGACATGCATTCTTATATGCTCACAGGCATGTGTGTGTAAACATGTAGGCACTGTTCAGAGCATGCCAAGCAATTTTGACCACACACACGCTCATACACACATGCATGGTCCAGCCTGTTGAATTGACATGCAATAGGAACAATGGACAGTGGTTATTGCCTTGAGGTGCATGTGCAACTGTTACTTGCATTTCAAACAAGGGATAATTATAAGTTTATAGCTTGTGCGTGTGTGATAGAAGCATGTCTTCCCCTTTTTCCGCTCTGACTCTGACATGGATCTGTCATCCCTTCATCCAATCACAGACAAGTGATGGTGGCATGGTTGCCAGGCAACAAGGAGAGGGAGAGAGAGAGAGAGTGTGTGAGAAAGAGAGGGAAGTGGTGGCAGAGAAAAAATAGCCACGTTGTTGCCAAGAGCAGAGGAGAAATCTGAGCAAGATGGCTTAATTGCATTTCACAGATAGCATGCCATTCCCAGTCAACTGGAGATGCTTTTGATCTGATGCAGTTGATCATGCAACCAAAGGGCTTGACCCTGGGTTTTGTACTGTACATAACTGGGTTAGCACAAGGATTAGTCACCTACTGACTTTACCTTGACCCTGCTGTGGTAGCTGAATACATATGCATGACCTGCATCGTGATCAAATAATAATGGTCTTTCTCACACCAACTTGTCTTTTTGAAAGTCTGACAATCGAATGGGTCGTAAACAAGGCAACAATTTAGCTGTATTATGTAGACTTATAGTAGTCTTATTTGGAGTGGAACAGAAAATGAGGGCCATTCTTTGGCAGTAAGGCAGTAAGGCACTACTTAGCAACTTTTTTTCAGGAGCAGGTTGTGTAACTGTTAAGTGAAGGCTAGGTGAAAGTTAAGTGA
>NW_019517569.1:0-933 GCF_002814215.2 Seriola lalandi dorsalis
GTTTGATTACAAGCAGTACAATGCCTACTGGTTCTCTCTTTATTAAAACTTACCAGAGTACCCATAGGGCCTTTAGGGCCAGGGAAGCCTCTAAATCCCCAATCACCATTCGGTCCCTGTTTGAAGGAAAAGGAGCTCCTGTCAGTTAATACATGTCATTACAAAGGGACAATACACTCAGGGACTCTCATATTTTGCTATGTTTAATCATTTCTACTCAGTTTTCCAATGGCTGTTGGTTAGCTAATGAGTGTCTTACCTTCGGCCCTGGAAAGCCCTGTAAACCAAACATCCCCAGATCTCCTGATTCCCCCTACAAGCAGAAAAGACATTCACATCATAGCAACAGAGGACTCTTACCTTTCTCACAGTAACACAGGGACGTATTATGCATTTCACACACACCATAAAGGATATACAATTAGTCTGTGAGGGATTTCTTTTTCATAATATTTTATACCCACACAGATGCTCTACATACAGAAGAGACACACTGAGTTGGTCTTTAAAAATGTCTTTGTTCATTTCAAAATACCTGGAGCACACACATAAGGTTTTATGTCTGGATATAAAGTAGTTCCAAACCACATTCACACATCTTCCAGAGTCAGAGTGGAGTTAGGTGTCTGCACCCTGCACTGTGTCTGAGTGCTGTCTGTCGTCCAGGGTGGCAGGGACTATGTTTGTACAGCCAGTCATCCACATCCTCTAGACAGCTCCACTTTCAGCCCAGCGACTTTGGCCGAGAAACTCTATTCACTGAAAAGTGGAAAGGGATCTGACCCAAGGGCCTAAGTCTGCTCTCTGTTTCACAAGCATCAATGGAGCTAACTGGTGGAGGGAGGGGAGGACGAGGGATTGAATGTTGTTCCTTTTTTTTCTCCTTTTTCAGGAGTTACATAAGTAAAGTGGAGCACCTCTTTTTCAGGTCTC
>NW_019517570.1:0-932 GCF_002814215.2 Seriola lalandi dorsalis
ACAAGGTAAATGTCTTCAGGAACTGGATCAGTTTCTAGAAAAATCATTTAGAAAATACACAAATAGGATTACATGTTCAAACAACTAAAGACATTCAGAGTCAATGCAAAACACATGACAGTGTAATGTGTGCTGGGAAAAATGCAGTTATAAACAAGATAAAAACTTCCAGTACAACAAGACATGATGAAAAAGAATGAAATCTTTACATTTCTCAAGTCTTTAAAGCCGGACCTTGTGAGGTTTGATGGTTTCTCTTTCATTACCAGTTTAAATGCTCAATAGATTTCTGTGAGCAAACAAACCATCAACACCATATTTACATTGACTCATTTAGCAGATGCTCTTATCTGAAGGAACTTACGAGAGAGGCAACTTGGGGTTCAGTGTCTTGGCATGTGAACAGGAGCAGCTGGGGATCGAACCGCCAACCCACTCTGCCACCTGAGCCACAGTCACATATAACTGCACAGGACTGTTTTCAATAGAGAACACGTTGCATCTGTGTGCTGCCTTCAGTTTTACTCTTAAGATCTGTCATAGGTTTTGATATCGTGTTTGCAGATCTTTTGTTAGTGTGTCCATCTTTTGAATAAAACTTTCTCTACTTGAGACGCATCTTGTCCCTTTGTCTTACCACTGGATCCACAGGCCAGGGGTTTGTTGCACGTCTTTCCAC
Organism: Seriola lalandi dorsalis; assembly: GCF_002814215.2. Taxonomy (NCBI): domain Eukaryota; kingdom Metazoa; phylum Chordata; class Actinopteri; order Carangiformes; family Carangidae; genus Seriola; species Seriola lalandi. The sequence goes on from NW_019517570.1 coordinate 680, forward strand.
AGGAAGGGATGGGATCAGAGCAGCTTAGTCGTTCTGAGTAACCCAGTTCCAGGAGTTTGGCCAGCCGTGTCTGACCGCAGGGACAAGTCTTCACCAGGGTCGGGGAGCGTGGGCACGGCTGGCATGGACCGCGGTGGCACACCAGCTGACACCGGTGGGCTTCACAGTCCAACATCCTGCACAGGAAAAGTATCAAAATACAGTGTCAAGCTATGTGTGGAACCGTCAATGTGAAATAAGAGCTTTAGAATCA
>NW_019517571.1:0-932 GCF_002814215.2 Seriola lalandi dorsalis
GTGTCTATTGATATTAAAGATGACCTGACTTAACTGCAGTTTTTAAAGAATCCTGCCCTTGTGTTAAAAATGACTAATGTATTAATTACTTGCTTGTCTAAGGCACTAATGGACCATAGCCTGTTTTGACTGTAAATTGTGCTTGTTAGTAATGAAAGTGATTAATTTAATACATTTCTGACTGAAATCATTTATCTCGTGTATGTGTGATCTTTGGCGTTGGAGGTGCAACAGTTGTAAATTACTACACGTTTCAGATAAAGTTTTCACGGCCAAAATAATCCATAACTTTATGTTTCTGATATGCTATGGATTTTGTGTGTGTTCCGAATGTAAGATAGTTAAATTTCCTGGAAACAATCTTGTATTGTAAGTATTACAATTATTATAAGTATTTTTTGCAGCAAGGAATTAGATCTTTCTTGCTTTAACTAGTAAAAGTGGTAGACTTCTGCAAAACTACTCCAGTCATCAAAGCTGGGTTATCTTATTTATATATAACCTTTACTTAGATTCCACTTTGTATTTTCATTCAAACAGCTCTCCTCAACACAGAAATCAGCTAAACATAATTTTCATATTAATGTTTCAAGCTGGTTCATAATTTTGTTATACCAGGGAAGTATTCTGTTTATATTTGGATAGGCGTACAGTTATTATATTTAATTCAACTGGACTTTATTCATCCTAATGCCAATTCATCCTAATAGTATATTGATGGAATATTTTAATGTTTTAAATGATGACAGCTTTTGTTGTTACCAAATGAAAATCAATTTCACGACATGGGCTGTCAGTCCCAATACAAAATACAGAAAAAATACTGTACGCCGATGAATTCTAATTGATTATTATTATTTAACAATGCTTTTTGAGTGATACTCAGACATGGATAAAGAAATATAAGAGTTAAAACATTTGTTACTGGTTCT
>NW_019517572.1:0-932 GCF_002814215.2 Seriola lalandi dorsalis
CTGCTGCTGCTGCTGCTGCTGCTGCTAACACACCCATCCCTGGTTCCGTACTCTGAAGGTACCTCCCCTGGGAAAAAAGGAGGATAATTATAGTCGGCCTGTAGTTGGAGAGTCAGACTCTGTGCTGAGTCAGAGGAGGATCCCGTTTCAGAGCTGCTGTCGAGCCTGCAATGGTTGTGAGGGACGACCCTGCGGGCCCACCATGTGCTGCTCCTTTTAAGGGAAGGGACAGCCAGTCAGCCTGTCACTCCAGGACTCCCAGCCAGCTCTTGCTCCAGGCAGTGAGGCATTCTGTCAACAGGCCCATGTTCACTCTGACCTGAGGGCCAACCTCCAACAATAGCCAGAGGATTGTGACATCTGGAGGTCACTGGTGGTGGCTTTGGAAGTGACTTGAAAACAGGGAAAAATAAAGTCCTCAGACACACAGGAGCCCCGTCTATCTGAGGCCTGAACTGTCTCACTGCAGATTTCCACTCAAAGCAAGTCTCGACTGGAAAGTACAGGGCTGAGAAAACTGGATAGAGGGGGAGGAGGGGAGCTTGTATATTTCCCCTATACTGAAATTCACAGTGGAAATAAAAATACACACATTTTCTCTCGCATTGTTTACAAATCACAGGCACTGCCGGCATATTAGGGAGAGCACTAACATCTGTGAGCGATACTTACGTCTCAAAAATAATTAAAACAAATTGATTCCTCTCGCTTCCCCTTCACTTGTGATGTGACCAAAAGTTATTCATATACCACATTTCTTCCCTCCCCAGTGACCTAAACATTTTAACACCAGTGCTCTGCTTTTTTTATTTTTTTTGGGGCCGAAAACCTTTAATACTACTGCCCCTCCCCCAATAACACTATTTTTCATATTTTCTGTATTTTTTTCTGCCTTTTCACACTTTTTTTTTTTTTTTTTTTTTTTTAATCAA
>NW_019517573.1:0-932 GCF_002814215.2 Seriola lalandi dorsalis
CTCAGAAGTGAGCTGCCCCCCCTGTTTGTTTTCTGGATGGTTTCCATAGTTGGCTATGCAGTCAGCTGAGGAAGACATGAAAGCAGCACATGGACAGATGAAGTCACAGACCTTCAGCATTGCTGGAAGCTGTTTGATTTTTATCAGACACACACACACACACACACACACACACACAAACACACACACAATATGTGTGTCTGATAAAACTGTGAACTACGACATGAAGTCAGTCTTGCACCAACCTGGTCGGCTGTATGTTGTCATGTTGCTGTCACTGGTGCCGTTGCCATTATTGCAGCAGTTGATGCTACAGTCCTTGTGATTGGCACATGCATTAGGCCAATTGTCTGGCAGCCACAGCTGGTTTAGAGGTTCACCCATGGTGAGGAGGCCAGGTCTGCAACAAGGAGGACCACAGTGCTGTCAATCAAAACCTGCTGTCTTCATAAGTCAGTGGTGAGCGAGCAATGGGGTGGATGCATACAGTTCATCATTTAGAGCAGGAAGACATCTCCCCCTAGTGTTTCTACAAAGTCAGTGCATTTCTTTGTCTGTCTCCATGTAACTCAAAGGGATAAAAATAACACTCACCTGCCAGCACTGCACACAGACTCTCCTCTTTGATACGCAACTGCAAAGAGAAACAGAAAAACATTAAACCTTGATGAGCTGTCAAAAAGAGGAAGTGCCAAAGGTAGAGAAAACCATGAAAGGCAGGTAGAGAGTCTAAGCACAAATCTATAGTCAGAAGTCTACACTTACTTCAACACACACTTCTATCTGTAGGGCTCAAAGAGTGACTGTCTGGTTTAATCTATATGAAGACAACACAGATATCTGCCTGTGCCTTTACCCATCTCTCAGTGTGACTCCACCACTGATTTAGAAACACTGATTGAGACACTTTCTCATCCACCACCAGTAAAACA
>NW_019517574.1:0-916 GCF_002814215.2 Seriola lalandi dorsalis
ATGAGCCCGAGTCCCTCTGCTGAACTCCAATAATCTTGGAGCACACTTTTACTATGCTTTACTACGTTTAGTCTGCTCTTGTCCTTCACAGACAATTGAATTAAACCATATTCATATGTAATTTTTGATGTTTTCAATGGCTGGTTGAAGCAGTTGTTTATGGTGCTAAAAGGTAGCTCTCTGCATATTGTTTTGATGGACTAAATTGATTATATCCTGCTGCTTACATCACAGTAAAGTAATCGGACAAAAAATATTCAACAAAATTTACAGAACTGGAATTATTTGAATCTGTAAGTTAATGACTGTATTTCTGTCTCCAGCGTCTATCATGTACCTGAACAGTATGAGTGTGACATGGACGGCCAGGATTCAGATCTTCCTCACCTTCAGTAAGCTGTTGGCCATTGCTTTCATCATAGTTCCTGGGCTGTACCAGCTCTTTAAAGGTAAGCCATCATCATCATCATCATCATCATCATCATCATCCCTAATAGCCAGTATTAAAACTACACTTGAGTGCGGGGGACATTTAGTGTTTCATTCCAGACTTCACACAGAGCAGCTGCAACAATTGTCTCACACAACAACATGTAGAGTAAATATGACCCTGAAGCCTCACAGGCCTCATACACAGCTGTTCACAGCAAGCAACAGTGTGAGCATTTCCCAATGTCCTCACAGCACAGTGCTCAGAGGGATGTGAGCCAGTTTAGCATACGGGTTCACTGTCTTTCCCTCAGCTACTGATCTCACTTAAATATCTGGCTATTTGTGTTTAAAGCATTACAATACGTATCACATTGGTGGATTTCCATTTCAGCTGTAAACTGTTTTCTATTGTTGGGTCTAAGCTCTGCCTCACAAGTGGGTCACCATATGTTGAACCTTTGGTTGTTTATCATAAATTAAGAAA
>NW_019517575.1:0-931 GCF_002814215.2 Seriola lalandi dorsalis
TGTCACCACATGCATAGGATTACATAAGGGGCTGCTTGTCACAGACATTTTGACCTCAAAGGTTGTACTGATGATCTAATGATACAGCCATTTGGCCTACTGAAAACCTGCCTATCTGTACTTGCCAGTTAGACATGTTTATCCCATTCCCTATGTAGAAAGTCGCACACATTTATGCAGCACATGCAAGTTTATATTCATGTTTGAAAGGCCATATGAATACCCTCAGTGTTGTGTAAATATTGTGAATGTAATAATAAAATGGCAAAAACTGTCAGTGAACACTCTCTTTACCTAAGCCAACATTGCAAAATTCTTGCAAGAATGAAGCAAAGCCTGTTTGAGGACAACAACTTCTAAAATACAAGTCTAAAATACTGACATAAAAATCCAATACCAAGTGCAGCCTGTATTCATCACATCTATATAATAACCAGCATATTAAATAAGTCCCAAATAAAGGAGGAGTGCAAAAAGATTATTTAGCACCACAATTATCTGCCCCTTCTGATGAGGCTCATCACAGCAGGCTGCCATTATGTCACAATAATGCACAGAAAATGCTCCTGCTGGGAGGCAGCCTGGTCAATACTTGTTTAGCCAAGAAACTCAATTCAATTCAACTTAAAATAAATTAAGGGTAGTCTTTTCATCCAGTCACATGCCATATACCTCTGATATACAATGAAAGAATTTTGGCTGAGGCTACCTTTGACTCTGTTTTAACAAATAAGAATACCTTGAGAATGAGTCAGCTGGGCATTGAAATGCCCTACTCAGTGTTCATTTATGTTACTGTTTACTTGAGGCAAACTGCTGTATCACAAGATAATCTGTGTCTTGTAGTGAGCATTCACAGTATGGGTTCAACAAAACCTACTGTGTGTGTGTGTGTGTGTGTGTGTGTGTGTGTGTGTGTGTGTGTGTGTGT
>NW_019517576.1:0-931 GCF_002814215.2 Seriola lalandi dorsalis
GGAGTGGCGGTGATGGACAGTGGAGGGTGGAGGTTGCTATTTGTCCGGACAGAATCTTTCTTAAAAAAATAAAACTACAGTAGCTTCTGGGGATATTCAGGATGTGTTTGAACCCCAGGGGTCATCAAACCTGCTCCGCTCATTCAGGACCACGTACTGTAAAGTCAGCTCAAGTAAAACCATGACACTCAAAAAGACTGAAGCTACGAGGAGGAGTTTATTTTTATTTTATTATTTTATTTTTCCCTGGTAGCGGTGACATGCAGACAGGCAGAGACGAGGAGCTGAAGCCCCAGTGGATGCTCTGTCTGACTCTGACGCCCAGCGAGCATCCAGGGCTCTTTACCAAAACACTGTTCCCTGGCTGCAGGGCATGGATGTGTGTTTGTTAGCGCGAGAGTGTGTGTGTGTGTGAGTGTGTGTGTGTGTGTGTCTCGCCCCTTTCCTGAAGAGATCCAGCACTTAAACTTCATCTCACCTCGCCTCATCTTTTTATGAGCTACACATAGTAACTTAGTGGTGTTTAAATCTGTCTCTGCGTATGTAGAATGTGGTTTTATATGAATGTGTGTGTGTGTGTGTGACATTATTCTGCACTACCCCACACCTTAAAACCCATTTCTGAATGCTGACAAACCGTCGCTGTAATTTCTTCACAGCTGAGCATAAACAGGGCACCGCTGCTACTAATCTACATTGACATTTCAGTCATTTAGCTAACGCTCTCACCCACAGCGACAGTACAATAACAAAAAACCAATACCCAATATTACAAGCAACCAAGAGTAAGGGGTGTAATAATAAGAGCCGCTGTGCCCTGACAGTTTGTGCTGCAACCGAAGACGGATCATGTCAAAAAAAAAACACAAAAGACATAAAATAAAAACTAAAGAGAGAGTTGCAGTGGAAGGGTTTTGTTGTTGTTGTTGTT
>NW_019517577.1:0-918 GCF_002814215.2 Seriola lalandi dorsalis
AGTACATGAGGCTAAACAAACACATAATAGTTTGGGAAGCTCTTGCACAGTCTGTTACGGCAGCAAGAATCACCAGGGATCATACTAGTATTATTCAAAATGAAAGAATAACAAGATGCAATGTTTGAGTTTGTCATTTTTCCAAATCTGTCTGTTCAACTTTCTCTTCCCATGACCTCCAGGCTGCAGCACGACATCACTGCAACTACTTGGTGTACCTGCACTCAGCTCAGTTTCTGAGGGTGGGCGGGGACCCTCTGTGGTTGCAGGGCTTGGAGGCGGCGCCCCCTCGCCTTCGCCTCCTTGACCACATCAACAAGGTGCTGGCTCACCAACCCTGGCTCACAGCCTGCTCACACATCCAGGTACAGCAAAGCAAAACACAGACAAACCCCACAAAACAAAATGTTCATTAGCTGTAACAGGACAGTATGAGATGAAAACCTATTATAGATTACACAGATACTGAATTTTTTATTATCATTATTGTTATAATTCTTTAGACCACTCAGGATGTAGATAAACAAATAAAAAAAAGCCATTAAATTATAGGTGGTTAAATTTGTAAAATGTAATTTTTCTTTGGTGTTTTTGTTTTTATTTTCACAGTGAAAATGATCATTATTTCTTGAAGTGTTTGATTGATCTGACCTGTGTGACCCTGAGCTCTCGTCTCTGTTCCCTCCAGACGCTGCTGAAGTCGGGCGAACAGTGCTGGTCGCTGGCTGAGCTGGTGCAAGCTGTGGTGATCCTGGCCCACTGCCACGCCCTCTGCAGCTTTGTGTTTGGATGCGACACTGACTCAGACTTTGTCCCTCTCTCCAAATCTCCCAACGGTACCCCACCAACCTTCTGCCCCTTTGATGCTGCCAACGGCAACACCAACGTGCCTCAGTCTCTCGCCACTCCCTCGGAACA
>NW_019517578.1:0-930 GCF_002814215.2 Seriola lalandi dorsalis
TCCATAATTTTATTTTTGTAACTTCTATACTGTTTTTGTTCTTTTTAATAACGTGCAGAACAACTCAGAGTGTGTTCCATTTGAAGAGGGACTCACTGAGCCACAGGAAGAAGAAGAGCCAAAATCTCTGCTGGAGGTAAGTGACACCGAAGACGTTACTGATTATAAACAGATGTTTTGGGTTTTTTTTTTTTATTGCCAGTGGTCAAGAGAGCTCTCATTGTATGTTATACCAATGTTTACAATCATCAGATGCATCGAGATAAGATGATGAAAGACAAGAAGAAGAAAAAGAAGAGCAAAAAGAATAAGAAGCGCGGCTCCGACAGCAGTGACTCAGAGGATGAGGAGAAGAAGAAGGAGAAGCTGAAGAAGGTAAAAATGCTTTTGTTTTTAAATTGCAGACTGTGTTCACTTGTGTGTATCTTTGGTTTGGCTCATTTCTGTGACTGACCTCCAACCTTTTTGTTCCTCCCAGGCCCTTGATGCAGAGGATAAACGGGTGAAGCACATAGAAGCAATAATGCAGTTGGATGAGAGGAAGAGGCCATACAGCAGCCTGCAGGAAGTGAAGGCACCCACCGAGGAGGAGATGGAGGCCTTCCGCATGAAGCGCTGCCGGCCAGATGATCCCATGGCTTCCTTCCTGGGACAGTGACCTCCTCCTATCTCTGCTGACTCCCTTAAACTCTCCCCATGGACTTTACCAGAGCAGTTGTTCGGTGAAAAAAATGTCTAAGAAAACTCGACTTTCTCTTATAAACTTGGAACAGGAGCCTGTTGTTCAGTTGCAAATGCTACAGAAACTGTGTGCAGTGTTAATTTCATTTTGCAAATGATTGCACACTACCAGTTAACTTACCACAGGACAATAATGATGTGTGCTTTAGTTTGTATTTACCCATTTTCACTGAAAGAAAAATGTAAAAA
>NW_019517579.1:0-930 GCF_002814215.2 Seriola lalandi dorsalis
AAAAAAAAAAAAAAAAGGCATCACAAGCTTTTAAAAAAGTCTTGAATTTCATTTACCAAAGTAGCGCTAAAATGTTTCTGTATGTGATTTCAGGCAGTCAGGACACTTTATAAACTGAGAAACTGAAACTGAACCGATTGTGCTGCATGAAGCTGAACATGACAAATTAATCATTTTTAATTTTGTTAGTCCATGCATTAATTTTGCACCGCTTATCTGAGTCTGATTAAATTACATCAGTTGGAATTATTCTTGTATACTGCTACAATTTATTGAAAAAATTAGATATAATAAATAATTCTAGGCTATATCATCCATACTGGTTCTCCATCATACTTTCATTTCACTCTGCTGTTCATCTGTTTGACTGTGAAACAGGAAATAAAATGGATTCTATGTGTCTTTAAAAGTCTTCAATTTAACTCGGTGAATCCTGCAGAAACCCTGTTGAGGAAGAGGCGTTTGTAATTTGCACCAATTTGTAAAAAAAGACAGCAAATGTGTGGATTCACCTGAGCTTCTTATTTTAATTTGCGCCATAGGGGTCTGGCAGCCGGCATTTACACGACCAACTCGCCCGAGGCTTGTCAGTATGTGGCTGCCAACTGCGAGGCCAACATCCTGGTTGTGGAGAACCAGAAACAGCTCGACAAAATCCTGCAAGTGAGTAGCGTTATTATTATTACAGCACCGGCCCTCAGTGTCCCTGTAGTAACTATATGCAAAGAGGAAAAAAATCTGCCCTCACATGCCCTTGTTTTATTTGTCTTTCCCAACAGGTTAAAGATCAGCTACCTCATCTGAAAGCCATTGTCCAGTATAAAGGCGAGCTGCAGCAGAAAGCACCATTCTTGTATACAGTACGTTTACTCAGCAAATAGATGAGTCACATACAAAACATCTGACGTATTGCACCATTGATTTTTAGGG
>NW_019517580.1:0-930 GCF_002814215.2 Seriola lalandi dorsalis
TTCATCATGGACGATCATATCTGACACATGATGTGCACTCAGCACATGTTAGAGTACCCACACTCCCCCACTGAAGACACAGATGTAGTGACATCACCAGTCATTCCGACAAGCAGAGGTCACCTTGACTGTGGAGGTCATCTTAATACTTAAACACTCTAAGCCCTGCATTCAAAAATCTTACTTCAAAGTACAGAAGTATTAGCAGAAAAATGTACTTCAAGTATCAAAAATAAAAGTACTCATTAGGCAGCAACAACCATTGTCAGTGTTATTGTATTATTACTATTGATGCATTACTGTGTAAGCAGCCTTTTATACTGTGACTGGTTGAAGTAAAGCTATAACTTTTACTTCTGTCTCTTAATATTATCATTTAGAGATTTTATAATATTTCAATAAGTTGGCTGAATAGTGGCAGATAAATGATCCAGACTTGCCTAGATAGAGAGAATGCAGTTGTGATACTCACACATGTGGATGCTCTTAATAGTGATTTGGGTATTGTGAAGGAAAATTAAATGGACTAATGCTGACACAGAATAGAATTCATTGTTATATATTTTATCTACCTGGTTTTGTTGCTACTCTCTGCTACTTCAGTCCCTTTGTTACTTTTCTTTAACTGAAAAAATTGTCAAAAAGCATCATTATTAAAATGCATTTGCCATAGCTATGTTTAATACAAACATACATCTCTTAAAATAAATTGTTTGACATATACATCATTTGATATACTTTCATTTTTACAGGGAATATTGTAGCAACAGGATACAACTAGTGACTTAGTGAAGTGACCGTCATGTGTTCACGTTTGCCCTCCCTACAGGCAATAACTCAAAGTTATTTGACTCTGCATCTGCCGTCATGTATGCGCGCGTGTGTGTGTGTGTGTGTGTGTGTGTGTGTGTGTGTGTGTGTGTGTGTGTG
>NW_019517581.1:0-930 GCF_002814215.2 Seriola lalandi dorsalis
CAGATTTTTAAAACTTGGGACGAAGGCAAGGTAGCTTTTCCACCCTGATTCCAGCTTTTAAACTAAGCAAAGCTAAGCTAAGCTAAGCGCTTGCTGGCTCTAGGTTCATGCTGAAATAAGAAAGATGTGAGTGGCATCAATCTTCTCATCTAACTGTTGGCATGAAAGCACATAAGTGCATTTCCCCAGATATTTAATTATTCCTTTAGCACTCTGTTGGGGAATGATTGTAATTAAAGCAGTAAATAGACATATCCTGACCAAAAATAAACCCTGGATCATACACTTGTCATGATGCAGCTCAATAGGGTCTTTCATTGGATCCTCACTGGCTGGCAGAAGTGCACATTTTTCAAACTTCATGTTTGTAATTAAGTCTAAACAAAGTTATACAACAGTTTTCACTGACTGAGTAATACCATGACCTCCTTGTCTCCTGTCTCCACTTTTTAAGCCAGTCTTTGCTCAGCACGTTTAGATCCTGGCTTTATTATCCAAGCGTTTTAAACAGAGTAAAATACTTTAGTAATTGGGACTTTAAGTTACAAACGCTGGGGCCAGACTGCCGAGGCTAGCACAATCCGGTTTGTTTGTAGCATTTGAAGCTAACGCTAACTGAGCAACAGGGATTCCAGACACCGGGTGACAAGCCGACCAACAGACTGCAAACCAAGACCTCATCTCCGCAGCGGGTCCACTTGTTAGACCCGAGTCGGTAAGTTTAGCTGTACGCCAACCCTTCTGTGGATCACCTCTGGCCCCTCAGCTAAAACCTGCGGGCTCCGGGTTGGAGACCCTTCGTGTCAGTGTCGGTGGTGTCCCTGTTAGCCGCTGCTACTATCTGCAGCTAGCAGCTAAAAGCTTTTAGACCTTATGCACTTTTTGCCATGTACTGGCCTCCGCTTTTATTTCTTCACCCATGCCACCTGA
>NW_019517582.1:0-929 GCF_002814215.2 Seriola lalandi dorsalis
ATTTTTTTTTTTTTTTTTTTTTTTATAAACTAAAAACACACATAAGCCTGCAAGTCACTGTGACTTTGCAACATATTTCACACCACCTGCAACACACCCACAACATGTTGCTGTGCACCCGTATAGCAACACAATGGGGGTTTGAGCAAAAGCAAACCCATAAAGAGAGGAAACCATATCAACATTATAATCATGTCGTGTTTATCTAGGCATGACTGCAAACCTTGCCTGGTTCCTGTATCACTGAAGAGGTGGGGAACTCTTTGAGGCATAGTGGTCCAGCTATGTCAAAGTGAATGAGCTATCAAAGATCTGAGGGTAAAGGGAAGTGGGTACGTTAAGTAGCATGTGGTGGTGGTTTGTAGAGGTTGGATGATCTGTTCTGAAGGAGCAAAGTATGTGAGTGTTTTTGAGTGGTTGATGGGGGGCTGAATGGGGCACTTGTTGTGAAGAGGAGATATTGCAATACACCCACTGATGGTGGCCCCTTCATTCTCTTTTATTGTGTAGACCACAGGATCTCATCTCACAGGAAAGGAGAAACCGGCGGAGACCAAGTTTAGAAAAAAGGTTTGTGATAAGATAACAAAGATCCAGCCCATTCAGAAAGAAAATACTGAGCCCCTGAGAGAGAGACACACACACACACACACACACACACACACACACACAAAAAGGTGTTGCTGAAAGGTGTGAGCGCTCCTGCTCTCCCCCCTTTCTCGTCTCACTCACCTGACCTGATATTTATAGCACCAACAATGGACTGTTAACCTCACAGCAGCTCTTTATGATGGCGAACGAGCTGGATTTTTATTAGGGGCAAGCAACTGTTGAAATTGCTACTCATTCTTCTCACAAGCACGTTACGATGTGCGATTTCTGCCTATGACACAAAGTCCAGAGTCTGCTGCCAACACACTGAGGATGAC
>NW_019517583.1:0-921 GCF_002814215.2 Seriola lalandi dorsalis
GTTTGTTTTTTTAGGTCTTAACACCTTAAAAAGCAACTTAACTGTTTAACAACATGTTGCTTTTTAAGCTTAATTTCAGCTATAATGTGAAATATGTGACAAAGATTTCCCAGCTGTGATTCCTGCGTCCTGCATTTTATTCACAGTCAGAAATCGTTAGCTGAGATTTGATGTAGCAGCACTGGTTCAATCAGACTTTAAGCTTGAAGATGCTTAGACATGTTGCAGATTACACGGCTCCATCGCTCCAAGACAAAAGAAAAGAAATGGTGGACACAATTTCCAACTACCAAGAAAATGATAATATTTTAAACCCACACGCCTCCTAGCAGGATCACATGTTCAAGGCTGTGGGTGAGCAGGGAGTTTTCACTGAGCTGGAAGGACTCTCAATCGATGTATGCTTCAGTTTTCTTTCTTTTCTAGCAGTGACTGAAAGGTTTTAATGTTCTCGTTCCTCTGTCAGGAACATTCACATCACCGCTTGCCGACCGTTTGGCTGTGACAAAGTCGGCAGTGAAAAACGGAGAGTGAACCACGTCTCTGTGAGGCGTTTCTTCTTCTTTTCCTTTCTTAATCTAAATTGCTCACTGGGTAGACAAGTGTTGGTTGTGCCCGTGTGCAGTGTGCTCTGCTTGATGCGTTCTTGTTTTTTTTGGTCCTGGAAAATACTGTTCAATTATATTTGACTTGTAAATAAATATTAAACAGAAGCACATTAAAGGGAACCCTCAAAAAGTCATTATCACTGCTGCATTAAATGAGTCATTTTGCAAACCTGTTCATTTTCAAGTCCGACCGAAAGGAGGAGCAGCAAACTGAGTGTCGTAGTGATCACAGTGGTCACAGTGGTGAGGTGCAGTAATCAGTTGTTTTTCTTGTCCTTATTTGCCTCTCTTTTACTTTGGGAGCTGATATCTG
>NW_019517584.1:0-929 GCF_002814215.2 Seriola lalandi dorsalis
ATAGGGACACAACAACCCTGCCACCCCTCCAAAACAAAGAGGACTTTTTAATGCTGCCAACCAAAAGGTTTATTAACATATAAGATCTGAATTTAAATTCAGAAATGAATTTATATTTAAATAAAACTACACACTATCAGATCAAAGACTAAAACTTTAGGATATTATCATGTGTTATAGAAACTTACAAGTTAACATCAGAATAGGTGGACTATGGTTATGTTAGATATAAGTTAGCAATTTTGAAATTAATCCATAATAGTGCATATTTAATCACACTATCATTTTAAAACCTCATGTAAAACCCTGACAATGCACCTGTTTTCTCATCAGCCTCCTCTATTTCCCTGGTCTGGTTCCAGCAGACAAAAGAATTCCTCAAAAATGTTCATACAGTTGAATCAACAACAGTCTAAAACAATTTTAATAAAAATGTAACATTATAATCTTATCTTCATGAAGGAGGATTTACTGCAGGACAGTTGTATTAGGCTACATTAGTTTTAGCTGAATGTTTCAAATAAATTGCTAACTGAGTGTATATTATTAATTGTCAGTTGTATGCACAGGCTGCAAAGTGCCTGACTGGAATTAATTGGTTGATTTCAGTGCTGTTCTCACCTGTGCACTGATACACCTGGCAGCCTAACGATGCTCTTTAATTAAAATAGTTTTAACATATATTATTTTCACCATATACACACGTGGACAAAATTGTTGGTACCCTTCCGTTAAAGAAAGAAAAACCCACAATGGTCACTGAAATAACTTGAAACTGACAAAAGTAATAATAAATAAAAATTTACTGAAAATTAACTAATGAAAATCAGACATTGCTTTCGAATTGTGGTTCAGTAGAATCATTTTAAAAAACAAACTAATGAAACCGGCCTGGACAAAAATGATGGTACCCCTAGAAAAGATTGAAA
>NW_019517585.1:0-928 GCF_002814215.2 Seriola lalandi dorsalis
GACAATGACAGGCTAGTTATTTTCCCTATCAGAGAATTTTTTAGTCAAGATTTCTTTTCACATTATTGGCCAATTTGTTTCCAATTGCATTCATGATCACTAAACAAATATCTGGCTGCATGATGTTTTAGCATCTTGACAAAAGCGATGACCTTTGACCCCAGGTACCCTTTTTTCCTCAGTTAATTCTACAGTGGCTCGGTGGAAAGGCCGTTGCACTTGAGGACACTGGTAAGTTACTTCACATTCCTCAGCAGATAAGAGAATGAAGTCAACATTTAAAGTAGCAGTAGCTGCTCCCAGTGTCTCCCTCTGGTCATAGAACCTTTGCAACATTGCAAACATGCTGCTCCAGCAAGTGCTGACTTCTCATCTGAGCTTATGTGGTGACTCTCCCATTTGGTTCTGGATTTCTGTGAGTTTCACCCTGGCTGTGCAGCTTGATTTGAAATGCCACACTATTTTTTGTGCCCAAAAGGTGATGTCATCAAGCTCTGCTGTTTGCCCAAGTGACCTTTTCAACACTTGGTTAGGGACTTGGACAAAGCAGGTGATGTGCTACAAGTTTAGTATGTTTGCACGTGCTATCATATTTGCTGCGCAATCAGTCACCAGACTCTCCACTTTGCCATCAGGATATCCTTAGACACGGTTAAGTGATCTGCTGTGTGAGTTTTAGGGAACTTCTTCACCCCAAAAACCTCAGTGGACAACTTCATCTTTTCCATGATGATTCACATATCAGTTATTAAGCAGACTGGTGAGGCATGCTTCATCTCAGCCACTGCCTTCTCTCTGATGGCCTTATATTTTTTTCTCCATCATTGTCTTTTAAGCTCATCCTACTAGGGAAGCTGTGTGTAGGATCCATTAGATCAACAAAGCACCTGAATCCTTCATTCTACTATTGACAATAGCTGCACATCCT
>NW_019517587.1:0-927 GCF_002814215.2 Seriola lalandi dorsalis
GTATGATTTGAACAGTGCATTACAGCTGAACTCTGCTAAGGTTATGCAACATTTTGTATTATTTTCTTCCTTGTGTGCTAGACAACAGCTACATATTTTATTGTCTAGCGGTTATTCTGTGCAACATAATCACAAAATAGTTATATTACACACAATACTGCATAGATATATACATTTAATCACGTTACATTTGTGCTGTTTTACTGTAAATCACACTTACGGTAAAACATACTAACAGCAAAATAAATGTAAAGGGGTAATTGCATTATTACTGTAAAATTACAATAAAATGTCTAACAGTGTAGAGTGTAATAAGAAATAAGTCAGGTTGGTAATTGACCAGTATGAGATATAGCTTTGTTTTGGATAAGATGCACCTGTGTTACATTTAAGTGCTTTAAGTTCCTGATAATTATCCCTGATATTATTTTTATTAGTTGCAGTGGTAGTCGTATATACACTGCATGCAATATAAGCATATAATCTTATGTACAATGTATTCATTTCTTTTCTTTTTCAGTCTTTAAGCAGCCGGAAACATACTCCCACAACACACATGTGGGGGGACTGAGGTCAGTCTTTACGATAAAGTAAGTTCCCCTTTTGAAGAGAATAATGTATCCAGGCAACAGAGGCCGGTATTGTTGTAGATTTGCTAAATTGTGTCTTCCCATCAGCTTAAGTGAATAAAAAATAGCACCCAATGCTTATTGATTTGTTTAAATTGATTCTTATTCTATCAGGCATAGAACATAATGTCCTTCATTTGCCAAATTGCAGTGTGATATTGACAGCTGCTGTTAGAGGGCATCCAAGTGTTCAGCGTATTGCCAGCACACTTCTCTCAATATGTAACTGTTGTTTTCTGCAGGCAGAGACAACATGTCTCCATGTGTGCATGTCAATTCTAATCCTACCATTTTGTGA
>NW_019517588.1:0-926 GCF_002814215.2 Seriola lalandi dorsalis
ATAGCTTTGATGTGGTCACTAAAACTAAGATCGCAATGCATGATAACACCCAGGTTTTTAACATGGGTGGAAGTCTTTAGTGCTCTAGACTCCAGGTAGGCACTAAGTTGCAACTTTCCTTCTTTGTTCCCAGATAGAACTATCTCAGTCTGGTCTTTATTTAATTGGAGGAACTTTTGTTACATCCAGCCATTCACTTTTTCAAGGCACAGACACAGAGAGTCAATGGGACTTAAATCATGAGGTGAAAGAGCTAAATAAATCTGTGAGTCATCTGCATAGCTGTGATAAGCCTCCCTGTGCTCTTGGAAGATATGGCCAATAGGGAGCATATAAATTTTGAACAAAAGGGGCCCAAGGATGGATCCTTGTGGGACTCTGTATGGCATGGTAGTTTTCACTGATTCATGAGTACCAATAGAGACAAAACAATCCCTACCCTCTAAGTATGTCCTGAACCATGTGAGAGCTGTTGCTGAGAGAACAACCCAGTTCTCTAATTTGTCTAGCAGCATTTTATGATCAACAGTATCAAATGCTCCACTAAGATCTAGCAGTAATTTTACCTGAGTCTGTGTTTACGTGAATATCATTTTAGTACCTTAAGGAGGGCAGTTTCAGTACTGTGATGTTGACAAAACCTGACTGGAAGCCATTTATGTTCAATTGGTTGATTTGGTTATAAACTACTTTCTCCATGACCTTGCCTATGAATGGGAGGTTTGAGATGGGCCTATAATTACTATTGCATAGGCGTCCAGGTTTGTCTTTTTTAGGAGAACTGCAGTCCTTAGTGATGCTGGAAAAGTGCCTGAAAGAAGGAAGCCATTCACAATCTGCCAAAGTTCGGATTTTAAACAGCTAAAAACAGTTTTACAAAAACTTGTGGCTAGAGTATCATGTTAGCAAGGAAAAGGCCTCAGATG
>NW_019517589.1:0-926 GCF_002814215.2 Seriola lalandi dorsalis
TGTGTGTGTGTGTGTGTGTGTGTGTGTGTGTGTGTGGTTATCTTGACAGAGTATTAATTAGATTCAGTGTTATGTGTTTTGCCAAAAATTTTAAGTACATGATGTAACTTTCTCCAAGAATATCAGTATTACTTATTATTATTAGAGATGGTTATTACAGTACAGGCCTCCTTTAAGTACTCATCTAAATAAAACAGTATTACCGCAAGTGTCAAAACTATCTTCATAACCCAAAAACCTTTTTTTGAAACTCTTGGTTGATTTGCTGGTTAACATTTTCACTACCTAATTTTTCCACAAACAGTATTTACGTCTTTTTCTTATGGATATAGTTTCCATCAACTTCACGACCATAAAAACGATTTAAGGTCCTGTGCTAAGCTGCTGGTGAGACATTTTATCATCATTTGAGATCCTGTCATCAAGTAGGTAAGTAGTTAGTATTATAAATAGGCTATTTGAGGTAGTCTACTTCTAGATTTTCTGTGAAGGAATATGTGTGTGTGTATATTAGGGGTGGATGTGGGTGACCACGACGTGTTAACCATTTTAAGAAGCATGTTTCAATGTTGTGTCATCCCATTATTTTCAATGTTGTTTTGTACTACACAAAAATCTTTTTTAAATTCAGCAAAGTATACCAAACTCTTAAAGCTGCCGTAAGACTAAAAAAGTTTAGATGATTTATCAGGAAATATGTGACTTAAGTAAGTAGACTCTATGAATCATCTCATGCCAAATTCGAAAGCACCTTTCGGTTCTTGATTCTGAGGAATACATTTCATTCATTTTTCAAATGTACTGAGGTTTGATATCGAGGGTGCTGAGCGGAGTCTAAGACCAAAAACAGACTACTGTGCTGAAGCAGGGATTTCTGGGAGTCAGAGGATAGAAGATGATACCTCTAGTAATAACAGAGTGGCAGG
>NW_019517590.1:0-890 GCF_002814215.2 Seriola lalandi dorsalis
CCAAACACATCCAGCTGTGTATTTTTTATTTTTAAGTAAAAGTATTTATTTTATTTTACACTGTGTCAATTTGAATTTCTTCTACAGGGGGATCAATAAATGTAGATAGAGGTAAATCTTATCTTAAAAATCGAAACAAAATGCTGGTTGACGGAGTGAAGTAATCCTTCAGATCTGTGTGAGTGATCACTCTGAAATTAGACTGAAGAACTGCAGTTTTCCCGTCCTCTCACAGCGTTTGGCTGCTCACCAACATCTGTGTTCGGTCAGACATCAGTGGGCAGCTCACTCTCCCTGTGGTCCTTAGTCAGCTGACTGATTTACTGTAAGGAGTCGATTCCTCTCTCACTCCTCTCACAGCCTTATTTTCTCTGACATTTACATTTTTCAGACCTCAGTCTTCAGTCCTCTTCAGATTTTCTCCCTGGTTCGTACTGGGACTGATCATGACCAGGACAAATCCTGCTGCATTTGTAGCTTGTTGTTCTGTTGTTGTCTCTTTTCAGACTGAACATCTGTATATTTTTTGATAATTTTTGGGATATTATCAATCATGTTGTCTGTTTTGTTTTGTTATTGCTGTTGACTGTTTTAATTACATTATATTAGCAACAGCTATAAACTCTTTGTGCAACACATTAGTTTCATAGCATGTTTTCAAACTATGTTAAATGACATTGTCCCTGTCAAATAAATAAATAATCTAAACTAAACATTGGTGGACTGTCAAAAAAATCCATAAAGTTTTCACCATCTCTTACCAGCCCTCTCTGTGCCTGTAATTCAGAGTGCACATGAGAGCGTGCTGAGTGGGAGACTCTCTGAACTCACTTTTACTCATCATGAATTTATTTCCTCTGTGGCAGCAGAACATGTTAGAGCAGCGTTCA
>NW_019517591.1:0-631 GCF_002814215.2 Seriola lalandi dorsalis
TGCTGCTGTCACACACACAACCTCCCTCACTCACTCATTCACTCACTCACTCACTCACTCACTCACTCACTCAGTGATTGATATTATAGACTGCCTCTGATGACAGATATCATTCCAGGAGCAAACATCTGGAGCTAGAGCTGATAGATAATAATCAAGATAAATGTGTTGAGGTGAGGCCATACCTGCTCACATGTCCATGTCCCACCTGTGAGCTTTATTGTATGGTATGGATTATATTACGATGTCTGTGCGGAACATTCGTAACGATATTTTTTGAGATTTTCAAGCGGGCCACGAGCTGGAAAAAATAATCTCATGTCAGTTGATTTCTTTTTTTATGTCTTTATTGGATAGCCTGGTTTCAGGGCTCTTCACAGTGCAGAGGCAGCCCTTGTTAAAGTCACTGCTGACCTCCTGCCAACTGCAATTTGAGTTCTTTTACACATAAGTAATACAGTCGATACAGCCAATCATATCATCCCCTTACACCTCTTAGAGACATGAGTAGGAATCAAGGGCTCAGCTCTCAGCTCACTGTGTTCACACGTCTCTAACAGAACTCTGTCAATCACCATGGGAAACTCCACTTCCTCCACGGCTCCCTGTCCTCCCCTGTCACTCAAGGGTC
>NW_019517592.1:0-578 GCF_002814215.2 Seriola lalandi dorsalis
CAACATAGCTCCTAGGGTCATTAGGGCTCTCAAACTCCTCCACCACGGTAAGGTGACGGTTCAAGGAGGAGTAGATAGATAGATAGATACTTTATTTATCCCCAAGGGAGATCCATGTGTCCATTAGCTCATTGTTGATAATAATTATAAAAACAGTTAATGATAAATAACCAATAAAAATAATTAGATTAGTCCACTTCCTTTTGCTGAGTTGCTGTATAGCCTGATAGCAGTGGGAACAAAGAATCTCCCGAACCTCTCTGTTCTGCAGCGCAGTGAGATGAGAGGTTTGCTGCACCTGTGGCTGCTTCTCTGTCCTGCCAAAATGTTGTGGAGATTATGGTTGGTACTGTCCGAGATGGCCTCCATCTTGCATTGCATGCGTCCACATCACCTGATGTTGCCTGGCTGTTCTTCTATGTCTGCTGCTGTATTTCCTGTTGTTCTGTCCAGTCTGAACTGTTATCTCCCTCTATGAGTACTAATTTGTAAACAGTTTTCTGTGTGTGTGTGTGTGTGTGTGTGTGTGCCTTTCTATCCGTCTGTGTGCCTCTCTGCTTGTCTATATTTATGTGTGT
>NW_019517593.1:0-908 GCF_002814215.2 Seriola lalandi dorsalis
GCATGATTGTTGATGCTGGTTTGTGTATTTCTGAAACTGCTGATCTCCTGGGATTTTCACACAACAACAAAAAGAACATCCAGTGAGCAGCAGTTCTGTGGATGGAAACACCTTGTTGATGAGAGAGGTCAGAGGAGAAAGGCCACACTGGTTACTGGTATAAATCTGCAGTAGACACAGAATCACCAAAACTGGACAGATGACGACTGGGAAAACACAGCCTGGTCTGATGAAGCTGGACTTCTGCTGAGGCACACAGATGGTGGGATCAGAGTCATATGGACCCAACCTGCCTTGTTTCAACGGTCCAGGCTGCTGCTGCTGCTGCTGCTGCTGGTGTAATGGTGTGGCTGGCTATTTCCAGCAATGATAAGGCTTCATGTCTCAATCTGGTTTCATGAATGTGACAATGAGTCCAGAGAACATTAACCCACCCAGTCTCCAGATCTGAATCCAGCAGAAGCCTTTGGGATGTGGTAGAAGAAGAGATTGGCAGCGTGAATGTGCAGCTGACAAACCTGCAGAAGTTAATGGATCATGTCGACATGGAGCAGAATCTCAAAGGAAAATTTCCAACATGTTGTGGAATCCAAACCAGGAAGAACTGAAAGAGAAACCTTACCCAGTATTAGTCTAGTGTTCCTGATAAAGCGTTCAGTAGCGTCAGGTTGAATTGCCTCAAAAGACCCTTTGAAAGAAAACGAATTATTATTGATATCAATTAATATTAGTCCTGAGTAATACAGTGTAGTGTGTGACTAACTGTTGTATAATACACTAAAGGATGCACATAGAAAAATGAAAACACTAGTATGACGTCTGGTCCTCCCTCTACCCGGCTGTCAGTGCCTCACACTGGCTGTGGATGTTGTCAGTGTGGACGCACATCAGATCCCACAGCGAGTACA
>NW_019517594.1:0-922 GCF_002814215.2 Seriola lalandi dorsalis
AAAAAAAAAATAGTTGCTAATTAATGTTTTGATGATCAAAAGTGAAACACACTCAGTTAAGATTGATAAAATACTAGAATAGATCCTGAATACACTGCAAGGATGTTTCATAATGTCCACACGAATTCACCCTCCCAACATCCTGAGGACAGCAACACCAGCAGTCCGTCTGGTGCTTTTGCTTTGCACAGCAGACAGGAAACAAATAAAAGAAACAAATAGAACTAGAAGAATGAGCAGCCCACACACCTTTAGTCATTTTTCTACTTTAGACACCAGAGACGCAGAGGCAGGGGGGAAATCTTCATGAAACTGTGTGAGCACTTGTGTGTGTCTTCCGTTTCTCTGACGGAGTGATCATTCCTGTCCTCTCGTAGCTCCACCAACGAGGTGAAGAACCTTCTGCAGTCGCTGCCCAGGACCAGCGAGCCCAGAGAGATGCTGTTTGAGGATCGGACTCGGGCCCACGCTGATCACATCGGTCAGGGTTTCGAACGTCAGACCACGGCGGCCGTTGGGGTGCTGAAGGCCGTATGCTCCGGAGAAGGGTAGGCAGTGAAGCAACACATGGTCATACTTTGGATGTCATACTGCTGGGTGCACGTACACTGTAGATAGCTGATTGTTTTGAAGCAACACACGCTGTCCTCACTGACTGACATCATACAATCTCCCTTGTTTTCAGCTCGGAGCCTCCTCGTGTAACCAAAGACGTAGTGTGTTTCCATGCCGGTGATTTCCCTTATGTAGTTCAGAGGCTGCAGTTGGACTTACATGAACCCCCGCTGTCTCAGGTGTTACATTACACACACACACACACACACACACACACACACACACACACACACGCACACACACACACAGGCATGTCAATAGGCACTGCTCACTTATTAGATTCCGCCCAGTATAATCATCCTTTTAA
>NW_019517595.1:0-925 GCF_002814215.2 Seriola lalandi dorsalis
ATTGCTGAGCTGTCTGTTCTCTGAGTGATCAAATAAAAATATAGCAGACACTCAGAGAAACTAAATCCTGCAAGATCTGGATGGTGGGTCCAGGTTGGCAGTGACTGTATAGTTGTGACATCACAAAGTTACAGAAGTCCTGACAGCTCCTTTTTAAGGCTCAGTTTCTGAATACAGGCTGTGTCCATTTCTCTGTGGACTGAGCGCGTTCACAGTATTAATATAGAACCTACAGCTGCTTTATAATCAAAAAATACATGGAAATCTTCCTTTATACAATATGGGACCTTTAAAACATGGAGGATAAATTATCCCACAACTACACTTAAAGATAAACTGTCCCAGTCTGCAGCAGTTTTCCTGTTAACACATTTCACACTCAGTCTTGCAGTAAATGGCATGAAATGTATTACACATCAGCTTATAAGATCCTCTACAATCCTGTTCTATCAAAACCGACACAGGCAACATTAATAGGTGTGAGATTATTGTGTTGGAGTCGGGAGAAATTAGATTCAAGACTCTTATTTTTCAAGATACTAGAATTATTCACAAATCGCCAAAAAAAAATCACTTCTTTTCTCCTCGCGGCTTAGTGCCTGTTGACAGAACATTAAAAACTCAGTCAAGCGTAGCCCCAAACTATAAGATGCTAAAAAGGAGAGAAAATTGATTTTGAACAGGCTTTAACGAAGACAAAAGTCACATATCAGGTTCTTTCAGCTCCCAGGAAAAAGAGACCGTGATCAGACCCTTGTGATATGCAGCTTTTTATGGGCAATTTTCATGATGATGACACCGCATGTGACTGGCAGTTCAGCTGACTGCTCCCCGTCCCCGTACGTGCAAAGCAAAGTGTAGCAGGGAGGGTGAAGTTAGCCCTGGCGTTCTCCTACGTCATGGTAAACATGAAGCCCTGAGACAG
>NW_019517596.1:0-1438 GCF_002814215.2 Seriola lalandi dorsalis
TTTTATGCCTTATTATATTATGACATTTTTTGATATTTTTATGCCTTTCTGTACTATGACATTTTTATGCCTTACTATACTATGACGTTTCTATGCCTTACTATACTATAATATTTTTTGATATTTTTATGCCGTACTATACTATGACATTTTTTGATATTTTTATGCCTTTCTGTACTATGAAATTTTTATGCCTTACTATACTATGACGTTTTTATGCCTTACTATACTATGATATTTTTTTGATATTTTTATGCCTTACTGTACTATGATTTTTTAAAAATATTTTTATCCCTTACTGTACGATGACTTCTTTTAACGTTTTTATGCCTTATTATACTATGACATTTTTTTATATTTTTATCCCTTACTATACTATGGCATTTTTATGCCTTACTATACTATGACATTTTTTGATATTTTTATGGCTTACTATTCTATGACGTTTTTATGACATTTTATGCCTTACTATACTATGACATGACAATGTCATTGTATAATAAGGCATACAAATGTCATAGTATAGTAAGGCATAAAAATGTCATTGTATAGTAAGGCATAAAAATGTCATAGTATAATAAGGCATCAAATATCATAAAACATCATAGTATAATAAGGCATAAAAATGTCATAGTATAATAAGGCATAAAATGTCATAAAAATGTCATATTATAATAAGGCATACAAATGTCATAGTATAGTAAGGCATAAAATGTCATAAAAAGTCATAGTATAATAAGGCATAAAATGTCATAGAAATGTCATAGTATAATAAGGCATAAAAATGTCATAGTATAGTAAGGCATAAAAATGTCATAGTATAGTAAGGCATCAAATGTCATAAAACATCATAGTATAATAAGGCATAAAATGTCATAAAAATGTCATAGTATAATAAGGCATAAAAATGTCATAGTATAATAAGGCATAAAATGTCAAAAAAATGTCATATTATAGTAAGGCAAAAAATTACATAAAAATGTCATAGTATAATAAGGCATAAAGATGTCATAATATAATAAGGCATAAAAATGTCATAGTATAATAAGGCATAAAATGTCAAAAAAATGTCATAGTATAATAAGGCATAAAAATGTCATAGTATAATAAGGCATAAAATGTCATAAAAATGTCATATTATAATAAGGCATACAAATTTCATAGTATAATAAGGCATAAAATGTCATAAAAATTTCATAGTATAGTAAGGCATAAAAATGTCATAGTATAATAAGGCATAAAATGTCAAAAAGATGTAATAGTATAATAAGACATAAAAATGTCATAGTATAATAAGGCATAAAATGTCAAAAAAATGTCATATTATAGAAGGCAAAAAATTACATAAAAATGTCATAGTATAATAAGGCATAAAAATGTCATTGTATAGTAAGGCATAAAATGTCATAAAAATGTCATAGTATAGTAAGGCATAAAA
>NW_019517597.1:0-491 GCF_002814215.2 Seriola lalandi dorsalis
ATAATAAGGCATAAAAATGTCATAGTATAATAAGGCATAAAAATGTCATAGTATAGTAAGGCATAAAATGTCATAAAAATGTCATAGTATAATAAGGCATAAAAATGTCATAGTATAGTAGTAGTAAGTAGTAAGGCATAAAATGTCATAAAAATGTCATAGTATAATAAGGCATAAAAATGTCATAGTATAATAAGGCATAAAAATGTCATAGTATAGTAAGGCATAAAGATGTCATATTATAATAAGGCATACAAATGTCATAGTATAGTAAGGCATAAAATGTCATAAAAAGTCATAGTATAATAAGGCATAAAATGTCATAGAAATGTCATAGTATAATAAGGCATAAAAATGTCATAGTATAGTAAGGCATAAAAATGTCATAGTATAGTAAGGCATCAAATGTCATAAAACATCATAGTATAATAAGGCATAAAATGTCATAAAAATGTCATAGTATAATAAGGCATAAAAATGTCATAGTATAA
>NW_019517598.1:0-921 GCF_002814215.2 Seriola lalandi dorsalis
GTGTGTGTGTGTGTGTGTGTGTGTGTGTGTGTGTGTGTGTGTGTGTGTGTGTGTGTGTGTGTGTGTTGATGTGCGTGTGTGTGTGTGTTGATGTGCGTGTTTTACTCCCTTCCTATCTCTCTCCTTCACCTCCCTTTAAACCCATCTCCCAACCTCTCCCTCTCTTCCTTCCTCTTCGTTCTCTGAATGTGGCTTCATGGCTTTATAGGTGGAGGTGAGGTAATGTGATCATTACGGGGGCACGTCACGCCTGAATCTGCCATGTCAGTAATCTTTATGACAGACTATGTGCATCTGTGCCTGTAAAATATTCTGCTCTTTTAGCTTCTATAAAATGTCTAATACTTTCTATAAAACCCACGCTCATATGTGAGTGTGAAAACGTGTGTGTGTGTGTGTGTGTGTGTGTGTCTCAGAGAGAGCTCACAGCTCGCCTTGTGTAATTATGTGTGGTATTAGCGTGACATTAGCCATTATGAGCAGTCATTATTAGGGTGTTCCAGAAAATAAATTGCAATAAGAAAAATTCATCACACTATGCCACTACATTGTATGAACACAAGGGGTTGAAGTTTGTTGAGACAGTGTAAATACTGTAGAAGATTCACGATATGTGTGCCAGTTAACACAGTTTGATGCATCTTATCTCTTTATGGAAACCCTTGCCCTCTAAGTGTATTTTGATCATATACATGATATGTACATTTTTTGTCTGCAGCTTATTTGTTCTGATGTTTCTCTCACAGTTAGAACTCGAAAAGTGAATTAATAAGTGCACTGAGATTTAGACTCTCTGACTAAATAGGCTGAAACCAAGAGCCTGGTTCATAACTTGATTTAATTACTGTGCAGCATAGGAGGATGTGGAGGACAATAGTATAAGACTTAATTAGTAACAAAATATGAAATAAATCAAGAAGG
>NW_019517599.1:0-909 GCF_002814215.2 Seriola lalandi dorsalis
GTGTGTGTGTGTGTGTGTGTGTGTGTGTGTGTGTGTGTGTGTGTGTGTGTGTGTGTGTGTGTGTGTTGATGTGCGTGTGTGTGTGTGTTGATGTGCGTGTTTTACTCCCTTCCTATCTCTCTCCTTCACCTCCCTTTAAACCCATCTCCCAACCTCTCCCTCTCTTCCTTCCTCTTCGTTCTCTGAATGTGGCTTCATGGCTTTATAGGTGGAGGTGAGGTAATGTGATCATTACGGGGGCACGTCACGCCTGAATCTGCCATGTCAGTAATCTTTATGACAGACTATGTGCATCTGTGCCTGTAAAATATTCTGCTCTTTTAGCTTCTATAAAATGTCTAATACTTTCTATAAAACCCACGCTCATATGTGAGTGTGAAAACGTGTGTGTGTGTGTGTCTCAGAGAGAGCTCACAGCTCGCCTTGTGTAATTATGTGTGGTATTAGCGTGACATTAGCCATTATGAGCAGTCATTATTAGGGTGTTCCAGAAAATAAATTGCAATAAGAAAAATTCATCACACTATGCCACTACATTGTATGAACACAAGGGGTTGAAGTTTGTTGAGACAGTGTAAATACTGTAGAAGATTCACGATATGTGTGCCAGTTAACACAGTTTGATGCATCTTATCTCTTTATGGAAACCCTTGCCCTCTAAGTGTATTTTGATCATATACATGATATGTACATTTTTTGTCTGCAGCTTATTTGTTCTGATGTTTCTCTCACAGTTAGAACTCGAAAAGTGAATTAATAAGTGCACTGAGATTTAGACTCTCTGACTAAATAGGCTGAAACCAAGAGCCTGGTTCATAACTTGATTTAATTACTGTGCAGCATAGGAGGATGTGGAGGACAATAGTATAAGACTTAATTAGTAACAAAATATGAAATAAATCAAGAAGG
>NW_019517600.1:0-920 GCF_002814215.2 Seriola lalandi dorsalis
CACCACTTATTATGTGTGCAGCCACTGGCATGACACACATTCAAATAATGTTCAGAGGATGTCTATTCAGCAGTTTGACCACTAGATGTCGCCCACGCACTGGGAATGTTGTGTGTTTCTCTGCAGCAGGGAGGAGATGGAGAGTGAAGCTGTTTTGTCTTTTTATCCCAGAACAGGGCTCTGAACTCATTTCTGTTTGGATTCTGCATTATTGTAAAATTATCTTAAATGGTGGTTGAGGCCATGCCAAATTTGTATGTGTGTGTGACAAATATTTATCTTGTCAGAGAACGTCATCAG
Organism: Seriola lalandi dorsalis; assembly: GCF_002814215.2. NCBI lineage: Eukaryota > Metazoa > Chordata > Actinopteri > Carangiformes > Carangidae > Seriola > Seriola lalandi. Next base: position 301 of record NW_019517600.1, read on the forward strand.
TTCTTGCAGTTTTTCATAAATTCCACATGCTGCCCGGCTTTCTGGCACTAAAATGGAAAGACCACTTTAGCCATTGTTTTTTTTTAATTCAGCTGTTGTGTTTCAATATTTATGTGGTTATTCGCCAGTGCTGCTCGAGCTATAATCTATCACAGGCTTGAAACACAGGGTTTCAGCACTTTTTTTCTTTTTTTTTGTGCAAACAACATTTTATTTAACCTTTATATTTCATGGTTGACTGAGCACCCTTGTCCAGTACTGCCCCTACTTCACAGCCACTCAGTCACACACACACACACACAACAGTGTATAAAAGACCACCACAATAGTGCGTTGAGTGTATAAAGGCAAGAGGGAGGGGAGAGCGAACCAGACAGAGCTACAGACAACAATTTATTCAATACCATGACATCTCCTGGTCGATTCTCCCTCCAGAGCCTTACAGTAACTAAAGCCTCGAATTCAAGTAAGAAAATCAGAGTAACAAAGTCTCTCCACTGGCTGGGCCATGCAGATAGGTTTTCTTGCTCACATTCACTTAGGCTTTCGTGGCAAACAGAATATAACCATAGCAGGGTAAGCAGCACTATTGATGTTAGTCATACATACATTATATACTG
>NW_019517601.1:0-920 GCF_002814215.2 Seriola lalandi dorsalis
TGACAGAGGTTATTTTAACTTCAGTGTTCAGGTTTAATGTACATAATGTGCATTTAATGTTTTTTGTCTGGGATACAGGCCTTTTATTTTGAAGGCAACATCTCGAACCCGGAAGTATCTAAATAGTTAAGTTGTGGATACTTTACACTAATGCTGATAGAAACTTCAAGCTATCAATTTATATTAACATCCTCTATATTTCCTTGCGCTGCCGTGTAAAAATAAAATAAAAATAAAGCCAGTGGTATCCATTAGTCTGTAGAGTTAATTTGTCGCAGTACTTATGTCACATGTTCATGAGCTGGTGTCTAATGTCTGGTCGGTGGTAGATGACGATGAATGTTGGACTGTGACTCACAGTGATGTTTAACTACGTTAACTAATTTAGCCATAATATTGGTAGTGCCTTTATCTAATTGTTGCTATTAACATTGACATTTTAACTAATTTTTATGAAATATCATGTATAGCTAATCCAACTTGCTGTGAATTGAGTCTCATGTATTTAACTATAACTTTATATGAGTTCACAGCTGCAATCAGTTGTTCCCATTTCAGGATTTTTACCTGATGACATTTTATAGGAAAAAAAACACTTAATTTGTTAATAAAAAGTTTTTGCATCTGTTGAATTTTAACAAAAGCGGAAGCTTGCAAATATTACGCTTAGATGCACAGACATAAATGTGCACCATATTTCAAAAACATTTTTATTTGGTCCACATATAGCAAACTAAATAAAAACGTTCAAAATAAATTGGGGTTCAGCTTAAAATTCATTAATTAATGTTAATGTGCTAATATTCCAATACATAGGTTTGTTTAAGAGTGTGTTATAACAGTGGTCAACCTCAGCTATATGATGAGAAGTGGCATGTTGGCACAGTTCCATATTTCATAGTGGAGAATTTTTTTTTTTT
>NW_019517602.1:0-907 GCF_002814215.2 Seriola lalandi dorsalis
CAGACGTTCTGCTGCAGGTTGTCCTGTCCTCCTGTCCTTGTGTTTATGTTGTGTTCTCTTTGTTCCACTGTGTTTATGTTCTCCAGTCTCCGTGTCCTCACGTGTCTCTCTGCTGCCAGCTCTGGGTTCTGGATCTGGTCCAGAGATTTTGGTCTGTTGTCTGGTGTGCTGGGAAACTGGAGGCTGCCAGCTGAGAACAGTGTGTTCACACATCAACCCTGACCTGGTGACGGGAAAAACCTCCTGTCGATCCTCAGGTCAAAGGTCAGCAGCCTCAGACTGAACCAGAGACTGAAGATTACAGTGTGAACAGTGAACTGGCTAACATGCTAACGGACATGCTAACGGACATGCTAACAGACATGCTAATGGACATGCTAATGATAAAACAGTTAAAACACATAAGTGATAAACTCATGATCTCTGAACTAAAGCTTCAGTCTTCACTGTAGAAACAGAGTCCACCTTCTACAGCAGCCACTGAGATCTCAGTCCGGTTCTGTCTGGTTTTGTCTGGTTCAGTCCAGTTCTTCCTGGTTCTGTCCGGTTCTGTCCGGTTCGGTCTTGTTCTGTCTGGTTCTGTCCAGTTCGGTGCGGTTCAGTCCAGTTCTGTCCGGTTCAGTCCGGTTCTGTCTGGTTCAGTCTGTCTTCACTGAGACTAACCGGTTATTATCTGGATCTGTTAATGTTGGGTTTAATAATCAAGCTACGAGTGAGTTCAGTTCAGGTGTGAATCAGTGACATCATCAGTGACGTCACTGACCAAATACCTGGAAAAAAAAAACTCTGCAGAGACATGAATGTCCTCGTGTTGAAGTGAGACTGGAGCTGTGAAGTCACTTCTATAATCCAGGTGAGTCGGATCTCACCTGAGTCCTCAGAAATCCTCCAGCTAACTCTGGACCCG
>NW_019517603.1:0-908 GCF_002814215.2 Seriola lalandi dorsalis
CACATCAATGAGCCTGTCATGTACTAACCACTGAAGGCCGGGAACAGCCAACAAGACCACAGGTTTGAGATGCTCTGACACCGTCGTCTTGTCAAAGTCCCTCAGATCCTTACGCTGTTCATTCTGCTGCTTCCAACACATCAACTCCCAGGACTCAATGGTCACTTGCTGCCTGATATGTCCCGCCCACTTCACCTGTCCGAGGTCATGGTGTTCTGGCTGATCGGTGCATGTCTCACAAGCTTAAACTATATGAACCAGTCCGGCTCCTCAGGTCTGTTGGACGTTGTGAAGTGCAGGACTCAAACCTGCGGTGTGGCAGCTTTTAGTTTTAATTCTCCAAGCTGATGGAACAGTCTCCATGACGACCTGAGAGCAGCGTAAACTCCAACGTATCTTCAGCTTTTAATCAATCTATCGTGGCTCTCTAGCCCGTGGAAAAGCAAACTGGTTCTTAGAAGGTTCACGAGTTGAACCAGTTACGACTCCAGCACCGTCCAGAACCAGCACTAGGTTCATCTGGGTGGAAAAGGGGCGTCAGAGAACTGTATCTGGACCTGGAGAGGTGAAAACTGATAAATGTGTGGACCACCGAGAGCTGCTGTTCTTTGTGCAGGACTCGGGGGGCGGGGGGGCCGTCCTCTGAGGCCGGGGGCCCTGAACTGGGCTCAGCTGCTCTGTACGAGGAGGTCTTAGACCTGGATCACGGCGCAGAGGTTTTTGTACAGGCGTCAGGCCGACTTCAGTCACTGTGAGCGTATCCAGACACGGTGAAAAACAGTCGTACAAAAACTGTTGAACTGTTTCTCTATGGAGACGCTGAGCAGCAGCTGAACGTGGCTTGAGGTTTTCTCCCATCAACCCCCTGTGGCTTCTTTGAAGAGAGGGGGGTCGGGGGGGGGGGCCTT
>NW_019517604.1:0-919 GCF_002814215.2 Seriola lalandi dorsalis
ACATATGGTCTCTCTCACACAACCACACACACACACAAGCTGAGTACACACACTCACACAGTTCTGCCTGCACTGTGATCTTGAAACCCTGAGTCCGTGTCATTGGAAAATCAATACGCCTTGCTTTTTCATCCAATTAATTAGTGACTGGTAGATGGAGCTGTATGAGTGCATGTCTAAGGGGTATATGTGTGTATATTTGCATTGTTTCTATCTATCTATCTATCTATCTATGTATTTATCTATCTATCTAAATACACAACATAAAGGTGGTATAAATTTACTTTCAACAACAACATAAACAAACTGTGTTGTAATCCTGTGAACAGTGGGCAGCTTGTGATGATGTCACTAATACCTCTTTAAGCTAGCAGCACTTAAAACGTCTCTGTGACAAACAATAGTGTTGTTGTATAACCAGATTAGCCCAAAGCGCTGTGTCCAGGAGGCCCACTTCTGGCACCTCATCTGAGGATGAGTGTAATCCTTCAGGCCTTTATACACCTGCATGGTGACAAACACAATGCAATGATATGTAATGAAACACGGTGCCGTGCTAGACAACACGTGAAAAAAAAAAAGAAGAAGAAAAAAAATTGAGCACAATGTACAACACCTTTCAAGGCACGGCGACGCTACACAACACAGAAAAAGCATGACACAGTGACACGCAATGTACTGTAACATATTACAGCCAAACACAATGCAGTGTGGTAATGTATTAAACAACATAATGTTAATTGATGCAATCCACTGAAATAAAACAAAAGAAATTCCAGGATTAGCAATTCTACAAAGACAGCAGAGCATTATTTTAAAAACGGCATGGTAGGTTGTACAACATACATACACACACAAGTATGTATTCAATACATAAGTTCAATTCCAGGGTGAAAACAGCCTTTGAAAAAAAAAAAAA
>NW_019517605.1:0-918 GCF_002814215.2 Seriola lalandi dorsalis
ATTTCAATTGTCAGAATAGTTGTAGATTAATTATCTGTCGATGCAAATTCAAGTTATCGATATTAAATCGATAATCAACCATTTGTTTCAGCTCTAGTTAATTTAAGTCCAGAGAGATTTATCACACCTAAGCAACACCACTATTATAATTCACAAAATCACAGATATTATTCTTTTCTGTCCCTCAGCTCTAATAACAAACAAACTCCACACATTTTGTGAATCAAAAGCAAATTTAATCCAGTCAGAGGTGTGAAAGCGGCCGAATAACACTTACTTTTGCCGAGTCTGAAATATGGAGGATCTCAGCGATGGCTTTGAGATTGGATGCAGACTTGATGGGTGGAATCAACAAGGAAATGCTGTAGAACTTACTTCAGCACACTCTTGTAAGAACATTGGCAACCCTGCTGCTTGTTAGAATTTCTCCAGATCAAAATATTTGTCTGTATCCAGCAAGGAGGACGCAAATGCTGGAGACACAGCTGCTGAATACTAATGAGAAACCGTTCCACAAAACCTAAATCTGTGCAGTCTATAAGCCTATTAGTTGTAAGGCTGGGAGGTTTTAATCACTGTCCTTTGTCTATAGGGTCCATTACCCAGAGACTGCATTATGGTCGCTGGCTACTCTTCAGAGGTCAGAGGTCAAAACACTCTGACAATGATACACAGTGCTTTATTGACGGGAAGGCGCAAAGTGCTTTTATCAATGCTGTACAAAAATGAGTTAGTAACTACATAAGCGAGAGAATAAATTGTGTACAAAATGTGCTCCTCCCACCCGCTTCTAATTTGTATAAATATCCATTTTGATATGTGTATAAATAATTACACTCTGGTGGACACATTTCTCCATTCCTTTGTGCGTTTCAATTTTTAAATAAACAGTAGAGTGACTAATATTTGGGATGTGCG
>NW_019517606.1:0-916 GCF_002814215.2 Seriola lalandi dorsalis
GACAAGCAGGCAGGAAGGGCACCTGACCCCCACACGCTTGTGCTGGTGAATACTGGACTCCAGTAGTTGGGTTGTGAAAATGCACAGAGAGGAGGAAGGACTGATCGTGGATCAGACGCTGTAATACTGTGAAGCATTTATACAAAACTGTACTCTCTTCCTATATGAAATGTGGTTTAAATTATGTTCATGCCACCAGATGAAGGGGTGCAGTTCTTAAAAAGTTCTTAAAGTAATCTGTTTAGTTGAAATAATTTCTGCAGTGATACTTGATGATTTGAATGAAATCTACTCACTTGTATGCTGTTTGAATATAATGTCCTGCTGAATGCATTTTGAGGAGCTGAAGATCATGACAAGAAACCTGAAAAGACCTGTCATTTCATCAGTTCCCGCAACACATAAGTTATGAGTAAAATTATAAAACTTCAAAACAGACACAAATCTTTACAGCAAAATAGTGATTTAGTTTTCTTTTTCAAACACAAACAATAGACAGTTCAGTTTCAGAGTTTACTCAGTGGTGCTACCAGGAGGTTAGGTACTATCTGGTGGATTTCCTGTGTATCTTCTAGAACAGGATCCATTTTACCCTGAAATGCTCCCAACTCTTTAAAAAGCTGGAGAGTCTTGATTGTATTGGACTAAAATTAAAATCCACTTGCCTGAAAGTTGAGGGCAAATTTTTTAAAACTGTAACAAACAATCGTCTGCTCGTGACAGATACACTACGCACAAATTAAACAAACATTTTATTTAAATGTATTTCAGGGTGTTATCAGATGTTAAAGCAGATCCTCGTAAGAAAGACAACTTATGTGGAATTTTTTCTTAGCTTCATATTTTTATGACCATGTACAGCATGCATTAGGACAACAGAAATAACAGTGGAAAGAGTTGTTTCAGTAGTGGTTAA
>NW_019517607.1:0-915 GCF_002814215.2 Seriola lalandi dorsalis
ACATTTTCTTTTTTTTTTCTTTTTTTTTTTTTTACCCATGACTGTATAAGTGTTTACTCATTAGCCATTCCACACCAGGCAACATGGCTGGCTAGATGTTGAAGCGTGTGTTGTTAAATGGATTGTTGTTTCGGTGTTTGTCTGCCAGATGAACAACTACAGTGTAATTAGCTGAACTTTGCCCTTTGGTGATGACCACGAGCACTGTGCTTGTTGTTGCTGACAGCTCACCTCTGCGGCTAGCTAGGTCAGTCCTTCAGTGCCAGTGCATCTGTTTATCTCTGCTGAGAGAAAAGCACTCAGTGCCTCTGCATGAATAACAGACGGATACTGCGGAGCCGCTACGAAGCCACGCCATGCTTGAGAGCTCCAGTTCATTCCTCAACCATTTCACAGGTTTGCATAACACGTGATTTATAAACATCTTCTGCAGCGGGAAGGGAACATTACCAGGTGTTTCAAACTGTTTCACGTGATGCTTTAGACACTTCCAAGTTGTTTTTGAAATAGCAAATGTACGACTTTGTGCTCACTTAATTTTGGTATAACCGCTTCATCTGCACGGAGAGGAAAAAGACTTGTTTACCGCATGATTATAGGCATCCAGGAATATATCATTCTGTTTACATAGAGCCGGCTTGCTACAGTCTTCTGCTTACAGACAGAATGATTTGGAAGGGAAATTGTTTTTTCAATGTGTGATAAGAAGTGTTGCATAGGAAAAACATCAGTCCAATTACTTTTCTGTAGGACCAAGCTGGTGTTATTTGCTTGGTGAGAGCCTATAACAATGTGATACAGAGAATGGAAGTTATGTATGCCATCTGGAACCCTATCACCAACATAATGCACTGTAAGTGTATATCTAAACTGTCCACTGTCTGTCTGTGTGTGTGTGTGTGTGTGTGTGTGTGT
>NW_019517608.1:0-863 GCF_002814215.2 Seriola lalandi dorsalis
CCTATATATGCCAAGAGGAGGCAGTGGCTCCTAATTCAACAGATTTAGATCTGCAAATGGAAGTGCTAGACACTGAATACTACTCAGTCCTCCAAAAGTAAGCCCATGATTCATTTGTTGCATTTATGGTTTAAGTATTTTGCTTTCCCGGAGCTAAATGTGGGCTGTTCCAGGAACAAATGAGGTGGAGAGGCGATGAGGTCACACAGTAGCCCTGAGGGCTGTGATCGGGTTAGCAATGAAGGTGACACATCCACATACAGACACTGGGAGCTCTGCCAGTTACTGATTGACAATCCAGCCACCTTTTACAGCTGGACCCAGTGGTGTGAACACGACACCAGCCGGCTGTCTTCTATGGCAGATGCTGGGAAATGCAGGCAAACTTGGCGTCATCTGTCCTGTGTATACTTGAGACTAGAGCAAGTGTCAGGGGTAAAGGCTTTTTTCATACCTGTACTTTGTACTTTTATTGCCTCGGAGGGTGTTTCTGCACGATTTTCATATCTATGTATATGTAAAATTTACCAGAACAATAATTTCTCCAGGATATAATTCAAATATCTCTGCAACAGGCAATTTCCTCAACCACCCATCCACAATCCCCATGCGTATGTGTGTGTGTTAGTGTGTGTGCTAGTGTCTGTCCTCCCACCCTCATCCTTCACTTAACCAGTGAGCGATCTCGGTCTCCATTATCATACGGGATGAAAGACAACTTCATACAGAATAACACATGAAGAGAGGCCATTAGTCTACGGGTCTACGGGCTTCAGACCAGAGGAAGAAGGAGGATATGGTTTAATGGACGCCTTTCCTCCAGAGCTGTGGAAGAAAAGACAGGTCTGTCTGTCTGTGTGTCT
>NW_019517609.1:0-1959 GCF_002814215.2 Seriola lalandi dorsalis
ATCTGAGTACTTCTTTCACCACTTGGATGCTTACATAGTCACACAACTACGTACAGAATGGGTAATTTTCTGCATCAACAGTGAATATCTGTCTCTCCTGGGTAAACCTTTTACCTTAAGTAATCAGCAGTGCTGTTGATTATATACATACTTAATTAGTTCGAAATGCAATCGGCAAATGAAGGCAATTAACAGTATGTAGATTTCTTAATAAAGGCCCTTACCTCGTTTATGCACAGAGAGATCTCCTGGAAATTTCAAGCACACTTGATTACCTATTTTAAGCCCTAAGAAATTCTGCGCCAACAAAATCTGGTAGTTGATTTAAATATTACAAATTTACAAATTTGAAAGGTCACACAAGTCACCTCTTAGTAAAGCATCAGTAAAGCTAAACCCCCCTGTTCTTATTTTATTTAGCCCTTTATGCACTCTGTAGAGCACATTAAGAAGGAAACTCTATTTCAAGCTACAGATTATAAATGACTTGCTGTTTTCATAAAAAAACTAAGTTACAGCACTCTCTGACTGTTGATGTATTCATACATCAGGTGTTTCACTTTAATGCATTTCATATGCCGTGTTGCCTTGACATATAGGCACCGCTGCAGATATTGGCTGTAAACATGTAATTTTCACACCCAGAAAATGGCTGCGCAGACTCAGAAATCAGCATTAGTCCGCTGTGAACAGCAGATGCCTCATTTATTTCTGTAATTACATCAAAGTTATTTAAAAATCAATGCTGAGAACACTTTGCTGGGCATGATGGATGCACTGTGTTCCTAATTCTTTTCCACTTCAGGATATGTCTGACATGCTGTTTATCTCTGACCTTTTTCTAGTTGCAGGGTGAAGGGACAGTTATTCAAAATCATTTTTCAAACAGTCATTGGTGTCAAGTGGTAAATGCAGATCATCACATTGGAACAAAAAACAATTCCAGACAGGGTAAAGAGAAAATTGAGGGTCATCTGCTACACAGTATTTACCTAACTTTTCATTTTGAAAGGCTTTCAAATTATCTCACCTGCCCTGCAGTGTTTGTAAATGGTGAATAATTTGGCAGGGCACAATACAATCAACGCAGCCACTCCACTTCCTTCAGAAATATTACAATCACCTCTGCTACAACATCTGAATGCTTGTACTTGTCAATCATTGCTGAATTGCTGCTCCATCCTTTGCTGTTGTTTCTGCAGTATGTGACTTTAAATATTGTAGTATTACTTGTAGTATACTTCATATGGGAGTCAATTGGTTTTTACCAACTTGTTAGAGCCTCTCCCATGACAAAACAAAACTAAAAATATACAGCACATGCAATGAGCAGATGATGTTAAACTAACTTGGGAGGAGATAACACATTTGGTTAATGTGTTGCTCAGGTGTTGCTTCCCAGCGTAGAAAACAGTTTGGATGCAGGAAGAGTGCTTCCACCAGCCAGTATCTAACTCCTGTGAGAGGATGCAATGACATTTGTGCATGTTTATAATGTGTCCATGTGACTTGCTTTTGTTCTGCTCTAAAAAAAAAGGGTGTGAAAATCGTTTAGCAGGAGTCAGTCACCATAATACCAAGCTGACAGAAAAGGAAGCCATATATATGAATACATATTCATCCAATGAAAATGCATTTTTTGCCTGTGCAAAGGCCCCCATTCTCATGCACTGTCACAAAAATGGATCCCCATATCCTGCTATGAACTAGGCTAAGGATTACTAATGAGGACAGGAACAAACAACCTAGTTACCCACTGCTGTGACAAATTCCACAGTGTCCTCACACACTATGACAAACTCACAGCCTTAGAAGTGACAATAAATATTAAATGTTGGATTAATCTTTTTTTCTGGATGTTAAAATAAAATCTAAATTTAGACGAGGCATTTTGTGTGTGTGTGTCTTTATATATATATATATATATATATACTTAGCATATAAGTAGTTTTTGTAACC
>NW_019517610.1:0-915 GCF_002814215.2 Seriola lalandi dorsalis
ATCTGAGTACTTCTTTCACCACTTGGATGCTTACATAGTCACACAACTACGTACAGAATGGGTAATTTTCTGCATCAACAGTGAATATCTGTCTCTCCTGGGTAAACCTTTTACCTTAAGTAATCAGCAGTGCTGTTGATTATATACATACTTAATTAGTTCGAAATGCAATCGGCAAATGAAGGCAATTAACAGTATGTAGATTTCTTAATAAAGGCCCTTACCTCGTTTATGCACAGAGAGATCTCCTGGAAATTTCAAGCACACTTGATTACCTATTTTAAGCCCTAAGAAATTCTGCGCCAACAAAATCTGGTAGTTGATTTAAATATTACAAATTTACAAATTTGAAAGGTCACACAAGTCACCTCTTAGTAAAGCATCAGTAAAGCTAAACCCCCCTGTTCTTATTTTATTTAGCCCTTTATGCACTCTGTAGAGCACATTAAGAAGGAAACTCTATTTCAAGCTACAGATTATAAATGACTTGCTGTTTTCATAAAAAAACTAAGTTACAGCACTGTTGATGTATTCATACATCAGGTGTTTCACTTTAATGCATTTCATATGCCGTGTTGCCTTGACATATAGGCACCGCTGCAGATATTGGCTGTAAACATGTAATTTTCACACCCAGAAAATGGCTGCGCAGACTCAGAAATCAGCATTAGTCCGCTGTGAACAGCAGATGCCTCATTTATTTCTGTAATTACATCAAAGTTATTTAAAAATCAATGCTGAGAACACTTTGCTGGGCATGATGGATGCACTGTGTTCCTAATTCTTTTCCACTTCAGGATATGTCTGACATGCTGTTTATCTCTGACCTTTTTCTAGTTGCAGGGTGAAGGGACAGTTATTCAAAATCATTTTTCAAACAGTCATTGGTGTCAAGTGGTAAATGCAGATCATCAC
>NW_019517611.1:0-975 GCF_002814215.2 Seriola lalandi dorsalis
TTTAACAGTAGTGTTTAGGTACTACTATTTTAGTAGACTTGACTTTTCCTAGCTACATGTGAACCATGCTTGCCTAAAGAAAGTGGAGAAACATTTGTATCTACTTACTAACTATTTTAATACCGGAGGTTCAAACAGTGTTTTCTGCTCACTTCTGCAGTTGTAAACTGTTCAGACCCCGGCCATGTGGAGAATGGTGTACGCCAGTCAGGCCTACGTTACCCAGAAGTCTTCAGCTATGGCGTAAGTGTGGCAATCCACTGTAAACGAGGCTTCTACCTGCTGGGCTCTGCGCTTCTCACATGTCAGCATGATGGACGGTGGGACCGACCAATCCCTCGCTGCCAAGGTATGGATGGACAAATACAGGTAGTTTGAAAATTATTTGAATTGAGAGGAACAATGACAATACAGGGTTAGGAGACCAATGAGAGATGAACAGACACAGAGAGAAGTTGAATAAAATTCATAGCCATATAAAGAAAAACTTTTTGGAATTCTATAAAAAAAAAATATGTACAAAGGTTTGTCGTGTTGAACACAAGTCATCATAGGTAGGTGGATTTCTATTTATTTTTCTTTATATTTGTCAGGAAAAGCAATTTGAGGAGTGAAATGGCTTGAAGAGCCACTGGGAGGAAGATGAGGAGCGAATGAGGAGCTGGGAGTGTAAGAGAGGGTTAAAGGGAGAAAATGGGGGGGAGCAATCATAAAAGGAGGGCAAGAGTATGAAAGAAAGAGGCTTAAAGTAAAGAGGCTCCCGTTACCATGGCAACAAGAGTGAACGCTGGCGCAACTTGCTGCCGCTGCTCGCCGGTAACCTAACTTTTTAACTTTTAATATTTTTTTTTCAACTTTTCAGAAGTTCTGACTTATTTTATAGTTTCTATAAACCTAATCGGACCTTGTAATTGCCTTCATTTGGAATATTTCTACGACCTACTGGCATTACGTCCGTGTGAGTCTTAACTAGCC
>NW_019517612.1:0-328 GCF_002814215.2 Seriola lalandi dorsalis
CTTTTGTTTTGTTTTTTACATATAACTTATATTATACTTATATTTCCATGGCAACATGAGTGAACGCTGGCGCAACTTGCTGCCGCTGCTCGCCGGTAACCTAACTTTTTAACTTTTAATATTTGTTTTTCAACTTTTCAGAAGTTCTGACTTATTTTATAGTTTCTATAAACCTAATTGGACCTTGTAATTGCCTTCATTTGGAATATTTCTACGATCTACTGGCACTACGTCCGTGTGAGTCTTAACTAGCCTACCGTTAGCTCATCTGTTCTGTTCCGGCTTGAGCCTCACTTGACGTTTATCTGGTGAACACTGCCTGAGTTCT
>NW_019517613.1:0-915 GCF_002814215.2 Seriola lalandi dorsalis
TCTGGTCTGTCACCCTCGTCCCCAACACCGAACAAAACCACACGATCATGGGTTACATAGTGAGCCTCATTTTACACAACTGTCCTCAGGACGCCTCAGAGCTCGGGCTCCAGTCACCCAGACACCACAAAACAAGCGGAACATCAGCTGCTTTTAAAGTCTAATCTTTTCCAAGCTATGGTTACTACATAAACATGTCTTCTGTGCTTTAAGACTGAAGTCATGGGAAGAAATGGGTTTTTATCAGCGCTTAAGTAGCTCCACTCCCTCAGATCTTTGTGTCGAAGCCAGACTTTTGATGTGCTTTGGTGCAGTATATTTGTTTGCTGACAGTTTGTAGATAGTTGTAACAGAAACTCCAGCGTTGTGCACTGACGACGGCCGTTGGAGTGTAAAGAAGTTAGCATGAGCTTCACTCCTGATGCTGGGGGGTTGTGTATTTAGAAATAACATTAATAATGAAATCCGTTATTTGGGTGTAATCATGTTTCAAAGCCGACAGTATAGCTGAATGTCTGCCCCCTTAAAGAACAGTCTGAGCGCTCACTGCTGCTTCTGCTTTTCATAAAAAAGTTAATGACCTCACATGAATCTGGATTCAGTCTCTTAAGTTATGTAAGAGGAGGCCCATACCCAGAGCAAGATGTAATGCCTGCACAAGCCTGAGTGCTGTTATTTGGGCAAATTCTGTCTCTTCTCATTAGCATCACATACAAAACAAGTTTGATGGTCTCCCAGAACTTCAGTGTATTTCTGGAAAGAATGTGCTTTCCAGATCTTTCTTTAATGTTGGTGTTACACTTCTTTCCACAGATTCCCAATTCCCCATTGACATTTCGCCTGTGAAAAGAGATCATGACTTTCTGGACAAAGATCTCGTGGAACCTCTTTGCAGGTAACCAGACAATTCATTGA
>NW_019517614.1:0-804 GCF_002814215.2 Seriola lalandi dorsalis
TATGCCTCACAATAGTATTTCAGCTGATGCCTTGCCATAGTATGACGTTTTTATGACCTTTTATGCCTTAATATACTATGATGTTTATTTGATGTTTTATGCCATACTATACTATGACATTTTTATTCCTTACTATGACATTTAGTGCCTTACTATGCCATGATGTTTTTTGCCATTTTTATGCCTAATATATATATATATAAATACTACATATTTATACAATGACGTTCTTTAGTTTGACATAGTGAGACATATTTATGACTCACTATATACTACGATGTTTTTATACCTTCAGAATCAGTATCTTACAGTGTAGTTTTCTTAGGCTGCAGTCTGCTGGGGCAGCAGCATGTCCACCATGAAAAAAAGGACACTGGACAAGCCCGTCAAAAAGAGTCTGGACATACTCAGGACTGAGATAGAGGCCATCTTGGACAATACCAACCACCCTCTACACAACATTCTGGCAGGTCAAAGAAACAGCTACACTGGACATTAAGTGTCTCATCTCGCTGCGTTACAGAATAGAAAGGTTCAGGAGATCCTTTGTTTCCACTGCCATCAGGCTGTATGACACCTGAGTCAAAGGACGTGGCTCATGAACTGGACTAATTTAATTATAATTGTTTAATATTAATCATTATTACTTATGAGCTGCTGGACACCTGAATTTCCGCTAGGGGAGAAATAATCTTTCTATCTATCTGTCTATCTATCTATCTATCTGTCTATCTATCTATCTATCTATCTATCTATCTATCTATCTAATAAAGCTTATCATTATTATTATTTATTATCTTTTTA
>NW_019517615.1:0-912 GCF_002814215.2 Seriola lalandi dorsalis
ATTCAGTCATGGATGCTTTGCCTCTGAATTACTGCCAAGGAAGCAAAGGTTATGATAGTAGCAATATAATGTGATGATGATATCACTGAATCCTCCGATAAGCCGATGCCAGCCAATATGGGCTGAGCACGATAGGTGAGATATGTTGGTGTGACTCAAGGTAACACAGTAGGCAATGTTGCTATTACACATTGTGGTTTAAATTTCCTGCTGTTTGCCACGTTGCTCGTTTTTCTCAATTCTCCATTTTCCTGTTGGCATGAAGTCAACCGTTTTCCCTGAGCTTTAGTCACAGCGCGTGATATGATAAAAATACAAAAAGCAGTAATTAATCCCTGGACCTCCTTGTGCATCTGTATATATCAGCATAGCAGTGGTTCAGCAGAATCTGACTGCGGGATGGGCTGTTTATCTGTCTGTGTATTCATCATTAAAGTAAAGAAATAATTCACAATCTTAACCGTGTGTTTGTCACATTTGAAGAGAAATGCATTTTGTGGGAAGTCACCTTCCCATATTTTCAATGCTTTTTTCTCAGCTGATTGATATTTATTTGCCTTGTCCTTGGTGAGCACCAATCAGCGAGATAACAATCCAGTTTACTGAGGTTCTGTGTCTGGTCAATAGTTTCTTTTCAAATTTTTTTATAGTGTGTTTTATTCTAGCAGTACATTGTTGCAGGGACTATGATCGGTGAGCAGGTGTTTTTTTTAAGTTCAGATGTTGGATAATAAGTGAATCTCTGCGTATGTAATATTTTGCTGGAACTCATCCTGCTCCTTCAACCAGAGTAAACAGCCAACAGCCTGGATAATGTGTAAGTCTGCATGTTTTGGTTTCATGTCCGTTTTTGTGTTTGTGCATGTGCGCACACATACACAATCTGTGTTTGTGTGTGTGTGTGTGTGTGTG
>NW_019517616.1:0-912 GCF_002814215.2 Seriola lalandi dorsalis
GTCAATCTAAAATCAACCACAGGCCTCAGTTGGGTTGAGATCTGGTGACTGCGAAGGCCATAGCATATGATTCACATCATTCTGATTTAGTGGCCCACTTGTGCCCTGTATGGAAGCATCTGCATTCACTGCATCTCTCCGCTCATTTACTCCCATTTTCCTTGAATCTGTCACCTACCTGTACGTGTCAGTAGAAAGTTTTCTAAACCGAGGCAGATTCCAGACTCTGGGTTAATTAACTTAGTAGTGTTGGTCACAGAATGTTTCTATTTTTGCCGAGCTCAGACGAGTTTTCACAAATAAACCTTTCATCGCTTCAAACTGCTGACGTCTCTAGTACAACTTTCATGTCTATTCTTAACTTAATTGGCAACGTAATAAGGCCAACATGCAAGTCAACAGGCACATCCTGTCAAAACAACACTTTCATGGACAAATCACATGGCTGGGAGCACATGAGAGGCGACTTGTTTAGCTACAGAGCGCTTGGAATATTTCAAATACTCCTGTTAATTTTTATTAACAGAGGCATTTTGTTGCAGAAAAATACCCACAAAGTTTGGCAAAAGGCCCAGTGTCAAGACAATCCAAAAAACTTTGAGATTTTTACTGAGGTGGAGCTTGGAAGCAAAAAAATATTAACCAAACGAGCATTAAATTGATGTATTAGTTTGAAAAATCAGTCTGGTATTGGCCTCGTTTCTTTCCTGACGACAACTACATAAAAACAAGTCTGCAGACCTGTAATAAAACATACTTTTTTGCACATTCTGTTTTTTTTTTTTGTGTCTATTCATATCTGGGTTTCAGAAGTGAGTAACACTATTAAGACAATCATGTAGCTCTATTTTTCCATGTTTCCCACCCTGTCAAGAATAACTTGGATAAACTTTTTTTTTTTTTTTTTTTTTT
>NW_019517617.1:0-912 GCF_002814215.2 Seriola lalandi dorsalis
TGCCTAGCAGTTTTGTATGTGTGGTTATCAAGACCACGCCAATTTGGAAAATGAATGCACTTACCTGGCTGTTTTAAGCTCCTAATCAGGTCCACCTATAGAAGGCATTTATTTATGCTCGCCTGGCAAGTATGCTCACACAATAATGCTTATTTCCAACCGTATGCAGCCACCAAACATTGGCTGCTTTTAATGCATTGGAGAAAGGCCAGGTGGAACAACTAACATCGCCATTGTGTGTAAGCCATTTCTAATAATTACAACATCAAATCACCAGTTACATTGCTGGCCATACACAATCAAGTGTTAGAATACTAAAACATGCAAATCATTATGGTACCGAGTTATCAGCTGCTTTAAGGCCCGGTCGATTCAGCATTTATAGTGGCGAAGGACGTTATCGCAGCTTATTAGCTGTGTTGTATTAATCATTTTTATTTCACCTGCTCTGTCTGAGTATGAACTGCTCCACAAAAGAACAATGGTTTTCAGACCTTTATGAGACGGGAATAAATGTACCAACACGTCTTTTGAATAAACTGTGTGAACTTGTTAGCTTGGTCGCTAGCTCAGAGAGAGATTTAGATGAACAATGCTGAGAACAAAATGCCTCGGGGGAATGAATGGCCCAGAACAAGGAAAATAAAAGGAGGCTCAGATAGCTATTGTGGCTGACTGGTCCTAGCATGTTGGCAGCTTGCTAGTGTGTTAGTGGTTAGCTCGCCAGCTATAGTAGTTTACCAAGTAGCCCCGCGAGGATGTCTACACACATACCAAAATAAATCCGGCCCATACCTGGGCCTCATCCTTGTGTTTCTTCTGGCTCAGTATACACCAGCTCCCACGGTCTGAATCTGGCCCATGTACAGCAAGAGTTTCAGATGTTACTTCAACATCTGGACCAATTCTGGC
>NW_019517618.1:0-911 GCF_002814215.2 Seriola lalandi dorsalis
GATAGGTGTAAAATCACTGCAGTGTGTCTGAAAATATTTCTGTAAATTTCTTTAATAATATTCCTGTGATATTATTCCTGAAAACAAACCGTTAATCCTATTTGCTAAGATATTGCTAAGAATCATAAATACCAAAATATAGTAACTAGAGTCTGTCTCTCTTATATACACACAAATAACATAGACAATCAAATTACGAAACTGCACAAATCCTTCATCCCACAAATAGATTAACAAGAGAACCTACTTATTATTTGAGGTCTGACCTTTCTTGTTTTCATCATCAATTAGTACCAAAATTATATACAATCATAAATAGCAGAATAAAGTAAGACACATTGCTAACATAACTCTCTATATATAACTATAAACTAATACAAACAAGACCCACACAGGTGGGGGAGTGCAGGACGTTCCTGTTCTGTTCACTCATTGGTCCTCGGTGGACCAGCTTCAACAGTGGTCGACTCATATATTCTGATGATTGAAATGAGTCAAAATATTTAAAGTAGTGTTTTGATTTATTTATGTCTATGCTCTGTTTTTAATAGATTCACATGGAACAAAGCAACACCAGACTATGAGACTATCCAAATCTTTTCCAACTTTACGCATAATTTTATCAACGAAAGTAATGAACCACACAGACAAACTGGGGCTTGTCTGAAAGAATTATTCTTTAGATTAACTGAGAGTAAACCTCATGTCAGTTGTTCAAACCACTGAGGAGTAATGACGCTCTAAAGACAATGATATAATGATAATAATAATAATAATATAGGACATATATACACACATATATTTTGTATCTAAATCCGCCATTGCACAGTGGTCTTACATCATAATACATTTCATGATAATAGTCTCGCCAGGCATAAGAGACAGAGTCGTACATTATAACATCTTCAACC
>NW_019517619.1:0-910 GCF_002814215.2 Seriola lalandi dorsalis
GAATAATGAGCCAAGAAATATGAGACAATTCTCTGTGAATTTTGTGATTTTTATAATGAAATGTTAATGAGATTATAATGTGCAATTCTTGCTAAATCTATCAGTTGATTCTCCTTTTTAATATTGGATCATTTATTGTTAGTGCAAGTTTTAAGTAAAGAGAAAGGAAATGCAGCATCTCATGCATGTAAAATGCTGTTTGGTAAAAAGTGCTTTCTATATGCTGTAAATGTGACTTTCATGGGTAGTTTGCAATTAGAGCATGGGCTACATTACACTTTTAATTACTGGTCAACAGTATACATGGCAGCACAACCTTTTCTGCTACAGTACGATTATGAATTACGTAATGCAAACTTTTTTTATCAGTAACTGTGACTTCAAAATATGACAGGAGACGGTGAAAGAAGTGCAGTGATAACCCTTATCCGCGAGTGCATAGAGTGTTACTGGTCACTGATTTAATTCTTCACAGCTTCTGTTCTGCTGTGAATGTTGCCTGGATGATCTGGTGACTCTGCTTTAGTCATTATTTATGGTTTTGCAGCAACTGCGCAATAAAGGTGAATCCACCAAGGGGAACAACAGCTCGCTGATATCTTGGGAAATAACCATAATATCTTATTTCCTCTGTCTCATAGATAAAGAGGAACATGACACTCTTATTGTTGTTCTGGTGTAAAATCTGAAAGTACAAAAACAAGCTGTGAGAATGGTATAAATGTCGTTATACAAATAGAATGTAAACATGTATATTAGTGGTAGTAAATATATAAAGATGTGACCGTTTTGATTTGAAAATGTATTTGTCAGTCAAAGCTTTTGGGGGGGGGGGGGGTAATGGCATCTGGTTTGCTTTGGGTTCACTTCTGAACTTTCTCTCTCCTTAAAAATCACAACTTCTCCCCGG
>NW_019517620.1:0-967 GCF_002814215.2 Seriola lalandi dorsalis
TAGCACACATTCTCAAAGGGGCATTATTTTGAAAGGTTTCTTGGCATCAAAATAGGTTCCACTATTGTCAAAATAAAAAAAGGCATATTAATGTTTCTATAACTCAAACATGGATTTATATCTTAGAATCACATTAACAAAAATGAAATGTGTCTTTGTAGTATCATGGATTTTTTTGTTTCCTGTAATCCATACAGTATCTAACTTTTCTTCATTGGTGCTAATAATTTTCGCTCCACAATTCTTGCAGATTGTCCTCATTTCCTTTGGCACATCAGCTAACAGTTTCTGCGCCAATGTCCTACTTTAAACATCCTCAGCAGCTGTACTCCCATCTTAAAAAAAAAAAAACAGAACAGTAGGTGACAGATCCCTCACTGTTTTTAGGCAGAATCATATTCCATCAAATGCACCTTTAAATGAGGACTGTGGATTTATTTTATCAGTGGAACTTTAGGAACTGGCGGCGCTTTATCGAGGAAACCTCTCCTGGGACAGTGTGAGCCAGTTGCTCAAGCTTTAGTCGTGACCTTCGCCCTCGTCTCCTCCTCCTCGCCCGGGGTGTCACTGCGAGCAAATGTCCTTCTCCGAGCCCGAGTAAGCTGCCTCGGCCCAGCTAGAGCCGCACCTCGTTTTAATCAGGCTTTGGGGAGTGAAATATGGGCCTGGCGAGCAGGCTGTACCCAAGCTCCATTCATCTGGTTTCAATCTTCTCTCCGCCCTCGGATGTGGCTGCGTGGGCATTCCTTTTACAGACACTTGGGGGGGTGGGAAGAAGTGGTGCTGAGCAGCACAAAGGCCAGGCGTATTTGTTTGGAGGAGTATGTCTACATGTTTGTGTGTGTGTGTGTGTGTGTGTCTGTGTGTGTGTGTGTGTGTGTGTCTGTGTGTGTGTCTGTGTGTGTGTCTGTGTGCGCTTTTCTATCACTGTTAGGAACCCTGCAACATGCAGGCAGGAACTAACTCC
>NW_019517621.1:0-842 GCF_002814215.2 Seriola lalandi dorsalis
GCCAGGCGTATTTGTTTGGAGGAGTATGTCTACATGTTTGTGTGTGTGTGTGTGTGTGTGTCTGTGTGTGTGTGTGTGTGTGTGTCTGTGTGTGTGTCTGTGTGTGTGTCTGTGTGTGTGTGTGTGTGTCTGTGTGCGCTTTTCTATCACTGTTAGGAACCCTGCAACATGCAGGCAGGAACTAACTCCGGTTAGTTAAGAAAAGCTACAAAGTGCTTAGGCTTTTATTTGGTGATCCTTTTCAGGAACGGACAAAGGGATTCAATCAAACCATCTAAAACTACATCATTCACATGTTTCTTGGCCGACCTTTAACAAGTTAATATGTGTTTTGCTTTATTTTTCATTGTCAAAATAAAAGCATTCCATGTACATTCTTTATGGAAAAGCTGCTTTTGATTAGGCGCAGCCCACAGGCACATACCATTCTGTGATTACTTGCTCTCCACTCCACCTACAGTATGAATATACTGTACTCGAGGTGTGCTTTATGCATGTGTGTGCAGCAGGTGATTAAGGTTAGTATCCTGCATGAACGGGCTTGGCTAATCATAAGGACAGATGGTAGGTTGGTCCATTAGCTCTCCTAAATGAGCCTAAGTGAGGCCTTTCCTGGAAGCCTTGCAGCCCCTGTTGACCGCCCCGGCCATCATGAACCCACCACTCTGCCTCCGTCAGCTGCCCCACCGGTCAACACCTTTCAGTATACAGCTGCCAAAACAGGCGTGGCATCTGCTCACCTCTGGGGAAATGGCAGCCATCGACATGTCCTTCCTAGTCACGGGCTTGGATGGATAGGTTACCTCTTTGTCCTTTGCTGCAGCAGCAGCAGCAGCAGCAGC
>NW_019517622.1:0-909 GCF_002814215.2 Seriola lalandi dorsalis
GGTGGTACTTGGCCGGAGAAGGAAACATTTGGCCGGATGGTTGCTAGTCCAAATCCCAGCTGGGATCATCTCAGTGGAGGATGTGGCACTTGGACTCCAGGATAGTCAGCTTTCCTGGTTTGATGTGTGTCTGAATATCATGTGCTGATGCAGCTTCACCCCATTCATTCTGAATCACTGTATATAACCTCCACCGGCTGTGAATCCCCATCGATCAGGCTGGAATATTCTTGATGTTGTCATCCTCTCATCTGTCCACCCATCCATCCATCCACCCATCCATCCAGAAGCCGACCTCTGTACCCTCCAACAAGGTCAGGCCACAGAGGAGCTGTTGCTTTCTGTCGTCTCATTGGCCGGTCTCCAGGGCCGGGGCGGGCAAATGGGGACATGGACAGGGGTGCCAGGCAATCAGCGGCTAGAGCCAGCTCGTCCAATCACTCGGCTTCACGTGGCCCCCTCAAAGTCACCGATTAATTGGTCCGATTGTCCAGTAGACTGGAAGAGAGAACTGTGTGTGTCTGTGTTTATCCCCTCCCTGACTTGCTTTTCTCTCCCAGTAGCTGCTGCTCCTGAAAAAATTCTGTTGCAACAATGAGTTAAAGACTCATTATTGAGAGAGTTAGAAGTAAGTGCTGTAAAGAGATAGGAATGTGTATTGGTTGCTTTGGCACACAGGCACTGGCACAACTTTGAGAATATAAATTTGACAGATTGCACTCTTAAAAACTGCAGTGTTGTAATGTTAAATTTAACGGCAGGTTAACTGTCAGCTAGTTAGTGATCAGAAAGGAACAAGAAACTCACAAACTAAGTCAATAACACATTTTCAAAAGCGTTCATTTGTGCACATGCCAAATATTAAATATGAACTTGCAAATAAAGATATAGAACTTGAGAGAGGTGGTA
>NW_019517623.1:0-893 GCF_002814215.2 Seriola lalandi dorsalis
GGTGGTACTTGGCCGGAGAAGGAAACATTTGGCCGGATGGTTGCTAGTCCAAATCCCAGCTGGGATCATCTCAGTGGAGGATGTGGCACTTGGACTCCAGGATAGTCAGCTTTCCTGGTTTGATGTGTGTCTGAATATCATGTGCTGATGCAGCTTCACCCCATTCATTCTGAATCACTGTATATAACCTCCACCGGCTGTGAATCCCCATCGATCAGGCTGGAATATTCTTGATGTTGTCATCCTCTCATCTGTCCACCCATCCATCCAGAAGCCGACCTCTGTACCCTCCAACAAGGTCAGGCCACAGAGGAGCTGTTGCTTTCTGTCGTCTCATTGGCCGGTCTCCAGGGCCGGGGCGGGCAAATGGGGACATGGACAGGGGTGCCAGGCAATCAGCGGCTAGAGCCAGCTCGTCCAATCACTCGGCTTCACGTGGCCCCCTCAAAGTCACCGATTAATTGGTCCGATTGTCCAGTAGACTGGAAGAGAGAACTGTGTGTGTCTGTGTTTATCCCCTCCCTGACTTGCTTTTCTCTCCCAGTAGCTGCTGCTCCTGAAAAAATTCTGTTGCAACAATGAGTTAAAGACTCATTATTGAGAGAGTTAGAAGTAAGTGCTGTAAAGAGATAGGAATGTGTATTGGTTGCTTTGGCACACAGGCACTGGCACAACTTTGAGAATATAAATTTGACAGATTGCACTCTTAAAAACTGCAGTGTTGTAATGTTAAATTTAACGGCAGGTTAACTGTCAGCTAGTTAGTGATCAGAAAGGAACAAGAAACTCACAAACTAAGTCAATAACACATTTTCAAAAGCGTTCATTTGTGCACATGCCAAATATTAAATATGAACTTGCAAATAAAGATATAGAACTTGAGAGAGGTGGTA
>NW_019517624.1:0-889 GCF_002814215.2 Seriola lalandi dorsalis
ATTAAACAGGAGGTCATTTCATCACATCCACTTCAGCATGTCAGTAAACTGCTGACTTCCACACTGACCCCTGCCACCAACTTCTCTGATTTGCTGGATATCTGAGGTCACTGGATCACAGCTACTTAACCCTGATGCCTTTAAAAGAAGCATAACGTGACTTTTTTCCCCCCTCATCCAAATAAATGGTAATTTTATCCAAGGAATCTCAGATAAAGGGACCATGGAGCTGATGTGGGACTCAGCATTGTGCTAAATGGCTCTTATGTGTGGTGTAGTGTAGTGTAAGCATAGGCACTTCATATCATGCAGCTGACAGTCATTTCATAGATGACTTATGCTTTCTGTGCAGATCATAAGTCAAGGACAGATTCAATTAAATGCAACAAGAACAACTCAGCTGGTTGTGAACTAATGGCTGAGACAGGCGAAGCAAACAAGGTAGATTTACGAACAGAAGCAGCGGTGTCTGGTTGTAATAGTTCAGACTGCCACGAGGTGCCTGTTTTTGCAGTTTTGTCTATGTGTTTATGTGTGTGTGTGTGTGTGTGTGTGTGTGTGCGTTTTGTACAGCAACAGCAGAGGACATGCTGTGGCATTAACACATCAAGCATGACTGCTACTGTGAGGGCTGAATGGCTGTAGTTTGTCTGAGCATTAATGCTCAGTAGATACTGTATACTCTGAATCGCAAACAAATACAAGTCAATCAATCCTGTAAGAAAGTAACAATTCTTTATAAAACATACAAAATCTGCTAGTGTGGCTTACAATAAAATCAATAGACAAAGGCCTCTCTACAGTTTATTGACATCTTGTTTGATTTAAAGGGACATTCCAGTGATTTGATGCATGTGCAACTTGCAAGACTGAAGCAGCAGATGCTCAT
>NW_019517625.1:0-907 GCF_002814215.2 Seriola lalandi dorsalis
TTTTTTATAAAATTAATCTATATTCTGGGTTTTTGACTTTCTATTTCTAATAAACAACAATTTCAGTTAGTGTTAGTTTAATATGTGAGAGACTGACATTAAGAAACACATTGTGAAGTTGTTTTTCTAACTTTCTTTTAGGTCAGACGATGAGGTCTTGCCTGTAATTTCAAGCCGTGAGTAAAAGAAAATTTACAGAAAGAGAGATTGATCAATCCACAAATATGGTGCAATTTTTGTTAACACGTTGTGCTCCCGTTCTCTCTTTGCGTTTCCTCTCCAGCGAACTTCGATCAGGCCGACATCGGGAAGCCGATCCTGGAAGTGGTGCTAGAGGCCGGAGATCTCCTGTACTTTCCCAGAGGGTTCATCCACCAGGGCGACTGCCTGCCAGACGCTCACTCCCTGCACATCACCGTCTCCTCGTACCAGAAGAACAGCTGGGGCGACCTGCTACACAAGGTAATACAAAAAAGGCATCATCGGCACATGGGTGCATCACCAAATGCCAGTTAGTTTTTACATCAAACATGTATTGATTATGTATTGTAAGTATATTGAAATGACCGATGACATTTTTCCTTGTTTATGCCCTGGTTTTGATTCAGCCAAAAGCAACAGTCATTTAACTGACAGCCTCCTCATGAAAGTTTTTACATTTGCTGCTCTAAGCACATTCAGCTCTTGGGGGAAAAAATACTGTTGCTATTTGCAACGGCAGCAGTTTTTTAAGGAACACAGAAGTCCTTCTATTTGATCTGTGATAACACAAAGAAGATAAATACAGATGAAAGCAAAGGCTCCGATCAGAAACCATAGTGTTTATCACAGAGGAGCATTAGGGTGAAGGAACAGTGAGTGTTACATAGTTTAATGAAATAAACAATGACATTTTCGGTCTTTCTCA
>NW_019517626.1:0-866 GCF_002814215.2 Seriola lalandi dorsalis
TTGCTGACTTTTTAAATAATTAGAGCTTTAAAAGATTTTATAAGCACTTCTTATATTCTTGTGTAATATCAATCTACGTAGTGAAGCTGTTTCCTGTAGCCGGGTGAGATACAGTACATGGGTTTCAGACTCCCAGTGAACGCACATGACAAAACTGTTTGGACAAAGGGACTCCACTCCCCGTTCTCACATTCATAGTTTTATGGTTTTGTCCACACGTCTTGATTTAGCCACCGACCTTTCCTGCTTGTGTGAGTGTCACCATGTTAGCAGGTTGTTGGAGGTTACATGCCCTTGGGAACTGTTAATACAGCAACACAAGAGTCCTTCAAGGGTCCTTTCATGGGGGGAGGTTAGATCAACTAACCTGGAACATTTTACTTGATAAAATGCAAATGTTAAATTAATTTATTAAGGGTTCATTGTAGCAAGAGAATGAACCATATTTGGTGCAACATAGAAGACATTTTTAAGCGTTTAAAGTCAGTGTTTTTACACCCTATTTTTTCACACATAGCTTCTTTACTGGTCAACAACAACGGGCCCATCAAGTGTGTAAGATTGTACCGTTATTAACCTGCTATTAATTCTCATTGTGTGCATGAGCTACCTTTTCTTTCAAATAAAATGATGCAATTTTATATAAAACTGTAATATGTGCTTTGTTTATATTGCCTTGTATTTTTAATTTTTAGCTTTATGACCAGCATTTTTTATTTATTTTTTTTTTTAAATATATTTTATTTCAGGATTTCACTCCTCTAACAATAAGCTAAATCTAAGCAGACAGAAGCCACACAGAGAAATGCTTGATTTTTGAGTCTGCTGTTAATGTGCACTGTTGTCCCATAATGCATTGCACAAAG
>NW_019517627.1:0-903 GCF_002814215.2 Seriola lalandi dorsalis
GGTGTGTGCTCTGAGTGTAAACGGCCTGTGTCCTGCAGGAGAGCCAGTGCTGCTGGACGAGCAGTCGGCCACCTCCTTCCTGTCGCGCTCGCTGCTCTACAACAGCTGGGACTTTGAGCTGCTGGTGTCTGACAGTCTGGAAAGGGAGTGTATGGAGGAGATGTGCAGCCGTGAGGAAGCTAGAGAGGTGTTCGAGGACGACGCTCAGACGGTAATGATGCCGTACGCTGATGTAGAACCTTACAGCTGCTTTCAAGACAGTCAGGGGTTGAGGAGGTGGACGTCACCTTAACATTTGAACCTTGTGTGACAGTTATGTGAACAGACTGAGAAATTATTTGAAGGGCACCAGAAATCATTAAGAGTCCATTAAAATGCCGTTTAGTTAATATCCCAGCATTGTTACATCTACAGTCTGAAGATGAGCCGTTCAACTGAACCAGAACTCCTAGAACTGTTACCTGAACCTGTACTGTAGCACCTGATGAGAGGACTGTGAATGAAATGTCCTGTGGTCGTCACTCAATGTGTCTATTCTTCTTCTCTCTAATGAAGCTACATCATTATATTTTCTTTCTCTTCCATTTTCAGGAAAAATTTTGGACCGACTATGTGAACAGTCACGGTAAAGAACATTATCTATGTAGTCTTCAGGTCTTGGTACTGGGCTCATCAGCAGAATGAAATGTTTTTATATTGAAAATACCCAAGGACCAATAAATGCATCATTATTATACTGAACTTTATCATTATTGTAATGATCACATTTTATTTTACTTATTATATCTGCACGATTAAAGGTCCACTGACCAATCAATGATTGAAGGGGGAGTGATACTCAGATACTCGGGACTGTAGTCTTGACTATAGTCTGGATTGAAGTCTGGATGTAGTCAGGACTGA
>NW_019517628.1:0-995 GCF_002814215.2 Seriola lalandi dorsalis
CAGCTATTGTTGTTTTCATGTTTCTTTTCTTTAGTCAGTGATGAAGTCTGGTCGTGGTAAACACAGCAAACATCTCAAACTAAAGGAATCTGTCTTTATTTCTAAACCTTCAAACACAGACCTCAGATCAGACCATGGTCTCTGGTGAAGAATCTCCTGCCTCTTCTTTATCTAACGTCGCCATCGTTAGGACACTGACAGGTTCAAACATGACTGACAGTGGAGGAGTTGGCTGTGATTGGTTTTTTTCCTGTGATGCACACAGTGTATGATCTATCAAATTTTCAAAATAAAATAAAATGAAGTCACTGAGTACTTCATAGAAAGTACTTCATAGTGGAGTCAATTGTACAATATTTTAAGTGTAGTGGAGTAACAGTCAGAAGTTTCCAAAAAATAATGCTCAAGTGAAGAGTAGATACTCAAAAAATATAATTAAGTACAGTACTTATGTAAATGTACTTTGTTACTGTCCATCTGTGTGTGTGTGACTTACTGATGTGTTTTAGTAGTTTCTGGAATTGGTGGAGCTCGGAGGAGTTGGATGTATGGGACTGTTTGGCTGCAGTTTGTCCTCCAAAACTTTAACCTCAGTCAGTGTTTCATCTGATCCTTAGATCTGGAGCGCAGAGCCACGATAATGAAAAACTGTCTTAACAACACAATGCTTCTTCATAGCATCTCTGTATCACAGTGTATGGGGCTGTGTTGCTGTCGGTGTGTGCTCTGAGTGTAAACGGCCTGTGTCCTGCAGGAGAGCCAGTGCTGCTGGACGAGCAGTCGGCCACCTCCTTCCTGTCGCGCTCGCTGCTCTACAACAGCTGGGACTTTGAGCTGCTGGTGTCTGACAGTCTGGAAAGGGAGTGTATGGAGGAGATGTGCAGCCGTGAGGAAGCTAGAGAGGTGTTCGAGGACGACGCTCAGACGGTAATGATGCCGTACGCTGATGTAGAACCTTACAGCTGCTTTCAAGACAGTCAGGGGTTGAGGAGGTG
>NW_019517629.1:0-557 GCF_002814215.2 Seriola lalandi dorsalis
CACCTCCTCAACCCCTGACTGTCTTGAAAGCAGCTGTAAGGTTCTACATCAGCGTACGGCATCATTACCGTCTGAGCGTCGTCCTCGAACACCTCTCTAGCTTCCTCACGGCTGCACATCTCCTCCATACACTCCCTTTCCAGACTGTCAGACACCAGCAGCTCAAAGTCCCAGCTGTTGTAGAGCAGCGAGCGCGACAGGAAGGAGGTGGCCGACTGCTCGTCCAGCAGCACTGGCTCTCCTGCAGGACACAGGCCGTTTACACTCAGAGCACACACCTGATGCTATGAAGAAGCATTGTGTTGTTAAGACAGTTTTTCATTATCGTGGCTCTGCGCTCCAGATCTAAGGATCAGATGAAACACTGACTGAGGTTAAAGTTTTGGAGGACAAACTGCAGCCAAACAGTCCCATACATCCAACTCCTCCGAGCTCCACCAATTCCAGAAACTACTAAAACACATCAGTAAGTCACACACACATGGATGGACAGTAACAAAGTACATTTACATAAGTACTGTACTTAATTATATTTTTTGAGTATCTACTCTTCACTT
>NW_019517630.1:0-901 GCF_002814215.2 Seriola lalandi dorsalis
TTTCTCCACTGATTCATCACTGTTTCTCTTTCATGCACGCACAAACGCACATGCAGAGGAGAGTGACAGAGAGTGTATTTAACACACTCAAGGCCTTCTGCCACCTGAGCCAAAGAGCCTTCCAAAAATGCAGATCGATTCAAGATGATATTATTGACTGTAAAACCTATCAGCAGTGCTTGGAAAATAAACAAACTAAAATAAACTGAAATGATTCTGCTTTCACACTGAAAGACATAAAGCACACACACACACACACACACCAAGCAGCTCTGTGTTCCTCTTCTCAGGGTGCTCAGCAGGAGCAACAGTCCACATAATGATGAAAGTGTCTTCTGAATTATTTTTCTACACCTTCAGGCACAACTCATATCTACATGTCTTTAATGTAAGTATCTGTGATGTGATTGAGATCAAGAACATCTTCCTCAATAGAGCTTTGAAGGATAAAAGGAGGGTGAGGATATTGGAAAATATGAAGAGAATATAGGAGTTTACAGTGTGTGCCGGGTCAGATCAGGCAGCTTTTAACTCATTCATGTGTGGTGAAAAAAGGCTTCTCCAGTGCTCAGAATGAATTTATAATTAGTATGAATATACCTTTGTTTTTAGTTTGACTGTAAAGCACCTTTGTAACCAGTTTTTGAATTATCATTATTATTATTAATTGTACCTAGTATTAGTTTTGTAATTGTTGTGCTGGTGCTGTGTAAAAATGACTCATTTATTGTCCTTATAATATTTTATTTGTAGTTTGTAATGATTTGAGTTTGTTTCATATGACACTGACAGTCCCTTTCAAGTCACTGTCAAATATTAACAAGAGCCCCAGTGTGTTTGTGTGTGTGTGTGTGTGTGTGTGTGTGTGTGTGTGTGTGTGTGTGTGTGTGTGTGTGTGTGT
>NW_019517631.1:0-901 GCF_002814215.2 Seriola lalandi dorsalis
GTCTTACACTAAATGTATTTGAAAACTTACCCACTTTCTTTCTAGGATGCAGATGTCCATTAGAGTCTGAGCTACGAGCAGTGCTGCAGCAAAGGATTATGGTCCTGGATGGTGGGATGGGAACCATGATCCAGCAGCATAAGCTTGAAGAGGAGCATTTCAGGGGCGACGAGTTTAAAGAGCACCCGCTTTCATTGAAGGGCAACAACGACCTTCTCAGTATCACACAGCCAGATATAATTTACAAAATACACAAGGTAATTCACCCAAACAACTTTTTCTCACTTAGCTGTCGTGGTGTCAGTTCATATCAGTTTAGTGTGGGATTTTGAGATATTTGTGCAACCAAACCAATACAAATGAAATGATGAACTGAAATTGAATTTTGTTTGTGTTGCTTAAAATCAGTGTAAAATGACATTTGACAAACTCAAAGCCAACATGTTTTGCAGGAATAATGTTTTGTCGATGTTAATCTTGATAATCCACAGACCTCCCTGCGAACCACTGTGTACTAAAAGAATTGTCCTCATGAAAACTGTCCACAGTGATGTCTGTGGATCATCCAGAGTAACGGGGACAGTGTTTCTCGTAGTGGCTTGAATCTTGTCTGTTTTGGATGTACGTAACCTTTGCTCTCCTCTGTATAAAGGAGTACCTGCAGGCTGGGGCGGATATCATAGAGACCAACACATTCAGTAGCACTTCCATTGCTCAGGCAGACTATGGACTGGAGCACATGGTATGATGTCAACATTGTTAGACCAGCGTGGACTCATGTAGTTACGTAGATGTAGAAACAAAGGTTAAATACACAGACTGACTGGTGTTAATTCATTAACTGCTGATGAATTCCCCCACTTCTACAAACAACTGTACACTCTTCACCTAGTTCTGTGTC
>NW_019517632.1:0-900 GCF_002814215.2 Seriola lalandi dorsalis
GTTAAATACCTGGGTCTCCACACCAGAAAGTAGGACCAGTCCTAGCCTGGTCAGATGCGTACATGAACTGATGAAGCCTCTTGGATGAGAGGTGAAACGTCTTCCCAGACAAATAACCTAGTCCAGTTGTTTTTGATTTAAAAAACTCCTTTAGGATACTATGACCTGGACAAATGAGAATATACACAGGCTTATGCATATACACACATACAGTTATACATGTACATACATACATGCATACACATGAATGAGGGTACATGTGTGTGAGAATGCATGTATGTGTGTGCTTGAGTACATAGATATACATAGACGCCACATTGGTCGCTTCAGTTGCTGTGATACATCAACGTCGCCACCGTATTGGACCGAGCAAAACTGCCCCGTAAAGAAATAGGAATAAACGGAGCATCTGCAGGTTTTCTGGATAAAAAGCTCTATAACGTTTACACTGTATTTCTCAACCAATTTCAATTAGTCTTTTTATATTCAAGGGTTTATCATCTACTTGGAGTAAAAATAAAAGTTTGGTCACCAATTAATTGGAGTCTTAGGTTTTACTCATTGCAAATGTTAGGTTTAGGTGAAAATTGAAATCCGTTAAGAAATATAAACGTTATAATGCTTTTTATCCAGAAAACTGCAGCTCCTCCATTTACTTGTGCTTGTTAACAGGGCAGTCTTCTCTGGATCAATTTGGCATTGACGTACAATCCAGCGGCCAATGCAGCATCTATTTATATATGTCTATGCTTAAGTATGTATGTATCCACCACACTTGGAAGTTGCTACCAGTTCGTGGCACACAACCACCAATAAACATAAAAAAAGGAGTTAAGACACAGGTGGAGGCAAAATGCATTATGGCGGTCAACAATGCAGCTCAGGCTGAAGCTGTCTCTT
>NW_019517633.1:0-829 GCF_002814215.2 Seriola lalandi dorsalis
AAGAGACAGCTTCAGCCTGAGCTGCATTGTTGACCGCCATAATGCATTTTGCCTCCACCTGTGTCTTAA
This sequence comes from Seriola lalandi dorsalis, assembly GCF_002814215.2. Lineage (NCBI taxonomy): Eukaryota > Metazoa > Chordata > Actinopteri > Carangiformes > Carangidae > Seriola > Seriola lalandi. The sequence goes on from NW_019517633.1 coordinate 70, forward strand.
CTCCTTTTTTTATGTTTATTGGTGGTTGTGTGCCACGAACTGGTAGCAACTTCCAAGTGTGGTGGATACATACATACTTAAGCATAGACATATATAAATAGATGCTGCATTGGCCGCTGGATTGTACGTCAATGCCAAATTGATCCAGAGAAGACTGCCCTGTTAACAAGCACAAGTAAATGGAGGAGCTGCAGTTTTCTGGATAAAAAGCATTATAACGTTTATATTTCTTAACGGATTTCAATTTTCACCTAAACCTAACATTTGCAATGAGTAAAACCTAAGACTCCAATTAATTGGTGACCAAACTTTTATTTTTACTCCAAGTAGATGATAAACCCTTGAATATAAAAAGACTAATTGAAATTGGTTGAGAAATACAGTGTAAACGTTATAGAGCTTTTTATCCAGAAAACCTGCAGATGCTCCGTTTATTCCTATTTCTTTACGGGGCAGTTTTGCTCGGTCCAATACGGTGGCGACGTTGATGTATCACAGCAACTGAAGCGACCAATGTGGCGTCTATGTATATCTATGTACTCAAGCACACACATACATGCATTCTCACACACATGTACCCTCATTCATGTGTATGCATGTATGTATGTACATGTATAACTGTATGTGTGTATATGCATAAGCCTGTGTATATTCTCATTTGTCCAGGTCATAGTATCCTAAAGGAGTTTTTTAAATCGAAAACAACTGGACTAGGTTATTTGTCTGGGAAGACGTTTCACCTCTCATCCAAGAGGCTTCA
>NW_019517634.1:0-918 GCF_002814215.2 Seriola lalandi dorsalis
AAAGAAAAATTCTTAGGATTTAAAAATGAGCCTTCAGGGACATTAAGCATTAAACCTGATATACCCGATAAGTGTTGTGTAAAGAGGCTCATGGCTCTGGAGTTATTCTGCTCCTTAGCTATTCAAATTTACTTAAAGCTGCAACACAATTCTTCATGTTTCAGTTCGGTGTGACGGAAAATGTCAGTAGCTGCAGTTTCTCTGGCCAATACTTGACAAACAAAGCGCATGTGTTGACTGAACCAAACTAGGGCACCTTTCTGAGCGTTGGCATCAAAAAACCTTTTGTCGACTGAAATTTCCAGGTTTTCATGAAACTGAACTATAACTTTTAACAGACAGAGGTGGGAGGTGCTATGAAGAAGCCCCTGCACAACGGCGCCGCGGGACTCCCCCTGTCCATTTTTTATCACAATGTCTTTTCTATGAAACGAGTCATTAAGCAGTAAATGTTCCACTTGGCCAACTGCATGTGTACATACATTTTGTGTACTGCAGTATGTCATAATACTGTGCATTAATAAGTATGAACATGTAAGCGAGGAAAGGTTTAATACTGTGACGGCCCTTTGTCTCTGCTATGGCCTCTAGTTTAATCAAGCCCAACTATATAGCAAAGTAATATTATTTGTTAAATTAGTGCTTGTTTCGTGGGTTACCCTTGAAGTAGAATTTCCTCTTATTTTTCTCTTAAGTATGGTCCAAACTGCTCATTTGGCCTGGAATCATAGTGCCTAAAGGCATAAAGGCCCAATATTGTATAAAGTTTCTTTTTTATTATAAAGCAGGTCTAAGTGCTATAGAAATACTGTGAATATACAAAATCCACAAAGAAATGCACTCAGCCCATATTAAGAAAATGTGCCGAAAACAAAACATCAAGACTTCCACAATTTCACAGAGTCACAACTATTTACA
>NW_019517635.1:0-899 GCF_002814215.2 Seriola lalandi dorsalis
GCTGAGACGGATACAAACAGTAAAAAATAACCACAGTATATGCACGGATACAGATGTATATGTGTTTGCGTGTATTGTGTGCATTTGTTGTTGTGGAGACAACATTTACTCCTTTGTAATTCTAAGACTCTCCCAGTCTGTTCCTTCACCCACTTAAACCCTTAATAGCCAACAAGAAACATAAAACTGTTATTGCTTTTGTTGGATCTCTGCCCAATAGTCTGCCCAGTCATTTCTATTGTTAGTGCGTGACTCCTTTGTTTGTGTAGCCGCCGTTACATGTTCCACCGGGCTGCAAACTGATGACAATTAAGGTCTCAGATGATGCTACCACCCAGTTCAGAAATGTCTCATGTCACTGTTGAGCAGCTTACCTCCTGCACCACAGACGGCGGGCCCACCTCTCCCGCATGAACTGTCCTGTGGATCCCACAGCGCGCTGCTTCCTGTTAACAAAATCAATCATGGACGACATCAGGAATCAAACGGTGCACCTAAACATCTGGCTTTTACATCTGCGCTGCTGCAGCATCTACTGAGGTTTTTGTATACACTTGATGTCTTTTGTGTCAGAGGGAGCGAAGTGTTGCTTTGGCTCTGTGACACAGAATAACAAAACAATATCTGAACTGGTTAAACTGTTAAATGAGGAAATTGGTTTTGACATCTGTTTTCATTTCAACATTCCTAACCTTGGATACAACAAGGTTGGCTTGCTTAATCTGCACATATATACTGTATCTGCCTTTATGAAAATAACCCTTAACATTAGTGTGAACTCTGTCAGTTCTGCTTCTTGTTAACTGAAGATTTCCATTTCTTCCATCAATATAGATTCAGCTTGACAGGATCTCAGATCCCCTCTGTACTATAAAGCATATTTATATGGCTCTTATCAA
>NW_019517636.1:0-889 GCF_002814215.2 Seriola lalandi dorsalis
GACCTAAAGGAAATGACATCACTGAGCTACAGTGCAGTTTAATAGCATTAAATGATCATCCCAAACATGGTGGTAAAAGGCTGTTGAAAGGCACTTTGGAAAACACTTCTCCTGGAGTAGATGTGTGAAGCAGGTTGAGGGAAAGTGGATAGAGCAAATAATTATCCCACTTCCCCACAAAGTACTGTAAACTCCTGGAGCTGCTTTGGTTTCACAAAGTGGAGTGAAGAGCTGTTGTGTGCAAGAAATGTTTACATAAATGAGAAATTGTGATCTGATTCCACACTGTACAATGTTTTATTGTTACTGGTAGTAGTACTGGTTGTTCAATTAATTTCAGTTCAATTCCAGAAACTCCAGAATGACATTACATGTGCAAATGAATAACTGTACACATATCATGTCTCTCTCAGTGCAGCTAAACAGGAAAACACGACATTATCTGCTATTACTTGCAAAGTAGTTGTTGTTTTTTTGTGGTTTGTTTTTTAAGTAATCATGACAAACCTTAGGTCTCTACTGACCATATAACATTTTTAGAAAAACAAGTTTGACATTTTGTTGTCAGTTCATTGGTAAAAACAAATAGTCTGAAGAGCAGGAAGCCGAGAGTGGTGATTCTCTCTGTACTGTACTCAAGTTTATACACTGACATTTGAAGTTCTTCTTTATCTATCCTTGTTTTATTGATGATTTGCTGTTTTTTTGCTGTTGGGTGCATTCATAAACTCAATGTATTGTGTAAGATTTGGTGAAAGTCTCATATTACTGTCCTGTTCCTGGTTAAAAAATGCACTCCATTTTTAATATATGCAAACATCAATCAAATTAAAGGAGCCATTTGTAAGTTTTGCTACTGCTACAAAGCTAACGTTAGCATTAGCAGCTA
>NW_019517637.1:0-898 GCF_002814215.2 Seriola lalandi dorsalis
CCTTTAAACTAACAATTTTAATTCGACCCTGTTTTCTGTGTATGGGAACCACTGCAGTCTTTTATTATCAAATCCTAAAATGATTTCCTAATTTTTATGATTACATCCCAAATAACAAATATCTCTTTTATCAAAACAACTGTGGGGGCAAAGTTCTATATTTTTACTATTTATACGTCATAGTTTATGACCATTCTCAAGACCATGTCTTATGTTTCCAAATACCGGCCCTCGAACAGAAACAGCCACACCAAGAGGTAATTCATATTTGTTTTAGTGAGTGAGAATCCATCACAGTTGCAAGTTCCACTGTCATCAGTGTTTGGAGAAATATCATCAGAACGCTTCATTGGCACGGGAGTGTAATGTATATGTCGTCATCGTTAGTGGAAACATCCTCACCGTGGGCAGAACAGTTATCACTGTGGGCACAAATATTATCACTGCAGATAGAAATGTCATCACCATGGGTATCATTGTCATCACTGCAGGTAGAAACGTCATCTCGTCATCTCAGGTAATAACATACTCACTTTGTCCCCTACTCCTGGTCACAGATGGGCGATTATCATCCCTGGGGCCAACAAGAAACTCACAAAAACATCACCCTGTGATGTGACAGCACTGTCCAGGCAAAACTGGGCAGTTATAAAAATAGACCAATATACTGCATGAAGACATCTCGGAGAGCTGGATGAGGAGTAGCTTCTTAAGATGGGATAAGACGGCAGGATTTAAAGAATCTCAACATATCTCATATTTACAGACTGTCCGCTCTAGGTTTCTCTCATAAAACCTTGTCTTATGTTCCAAGAGAAGCTCCCACCTAGCTGTGAGATAAGGACAGGAAAATTATAGGTTACAAGATTAATTTGGATTTGTAAATAGGATTTGTAAA
>NW_019517638.1:0-898 GCF_002814215.2 Seriola lalandi dorsalis
GAGCTCACTGATGCTAATCACACGCGCATGTTTCAGAAAACATTATGCAGTGGAAGCAGGCTGCGGCGATTTGAGAAGCTAATGCCGGCTGAAGAAAAAGTCTTGTTTTAACTGAGAGAATTATTGATATCAGAAGACACTGAGGTATTTTGAACTGATCTGAGGTGCTTCAACTTACATTAACGTTTTACAGGCTCATGCAGCGCTCTGAAATCAAGGTTGTTCCTCTTCTGTAGCAGCTGGTACTGACAGTAAAACTAACGTCCCCTTTGCCCTTCAGTTTTACTGACAATAGACAGATTCCACTCAAATTCAGCACAAAATTTAAAATGAACATTCAGAAAAAAACCTTTTCCATCCGATACTTTTATTTGAATATTACAAAAAATATAAATATACGTGTCATCTGAGGAACGTTACACTTACATGACTTTTTCACTTTGTTTTTATCAATTCACAAACTTTTCTTCTCAAGTGTAAAAACCTCTTTGCAGTATTTTGACTGTTATTCAATTCTCTTCTGTTTTTTCCACTTTTTTATTTGTTGCCCAAATTCAAAATGCACAAAAACAGGTGGATGGAAACACTCACAGTCCGCACTGCTGTGTGTGAACAGAAGAAATAATATCTGAAATAATCAAAATGTTTTCTTCAAATATTTATTCTTTTTTGTTTTGACTCAGTTAAGTTTATTTATAAACTTTCTTTTTATTCAACACTTAAACATAAACAAGGCAACAACTGCTCCGTCCCACACAGGTCGTTTTCTTTCCAACATACAATCCAATAGCAGTGTCTCCTATCGGATTGTGATTCGGGTTATAATAGGCTGAGTACCTCCTGAAGATAAGACGATCTTTGTTGTCATGGTAACATCATAAACTGCTGGTTTGACACG
>NW_019517639.1:0-898 GCF_002814215.2 Seriola lalandi dorsalis
TAAAGAAATGGAGATCAGAGGCAGAATTTACGATGAGAGGAGGGATGGGAGAAGAAGGGGAGGAGAAATAAACAAAGGAAAGGAGGAAGAAGAAGGAGGGTAGCATTATAGGAAAAGACGGAAGTGTCGAAAGAAGGAAGCTACAAATGATCAATCCACTAAAATTTTATGTGGAAAAAAAGGAATGCTGTGCATGTCTTATCAAAAAGAGAGAGGTATTATAGGAGTAGTTAAAAATTTTGGACAATACACGCTTATTAACTTTTTTGGCTAGCCATTTCCCTGTTTCCTGTCTTTATAGTAAGCTAAGCTAACTGTGTCCTGGCTCTAGCTTCATATTTTTAATGCTGATATAAGAGTGGTATCGATCTTCTCATCTAACTCAAGAAAGCAGATCAGATGAAAATTTCAATCAATATCTCTAACATTAAAGAAAGAAACCAACCCAGAAATACTAAATAAATGACATTCAAGGTCACTTTTTTCCCTATGCATAAGTGGATGAACAGAATCACCCTGACTGGGCAAGGGGAGCAACATTACGCTACATAGCTTTGTTAGTTTTTTATTTTATTTTATTTGACTTTGGTCATGTTACAAAAACAACACAAAACAAGTCAAATCTTTGAATCAAAATCATTGATGATTTATGGCAAAGAAAGAGAAACAAAGTAAGAGGGAAAATCCAGTCAAATATACTAAAAATAAAAACAGAACCTACAATGTTTACTTTGCCACAGACTTAACAACCAACAAAAAATGATAAAAAATACATGATGAAACAGCAATCAACCCAGAATGATGCTGCTGCTGTTAAGTGACTGTGTGGTATTTAAAAGTGGGAGGTTGAGGCTATGTGTGTGTGTCCGTGTGTGTGTGTGTGTGTGTGTGTGTGTGT
>NW_019517640.1:0-897 GCF_002814215.2 Seriola lalandi dorsalis
GAGTAAAATAGAGATATTTAGTCTTAAGAAACAAGATTAAAACTGTAAAGGTAAAAGTTTTTTTTAACCCATTTCTATTTTTTATATTTATATATAGTTTTAATAGAATATAAGTTCCTCTCCAGGTCAATAAAATCCACAAGTCCCAGAAACAGTACGTCCCTCGATGGTAGCTACATCTCTGGCACAAAGCTACACCCTGGTTAAATGTAAGTGTAACTACAGCTCAAAGATGGAGCTGGGGTAAAAGTGTGTTGACATTTCCAGCTGTTTTTGTCATCCACCACACCAGAACCAACCAGTCTGTCAGGACTCCCTCACCTGCCCAACTGCTCACTAACTTTTTGACACTGGTTAAAAAGAGACTTATAACCTAACCCTTTTTAAAAATGTGAAAATCACACAGTTTTGTGTCCACATGTCTGGACATTTAAGACTTTACCAGAAAGCTTGAGGTGCGGCAGTTTATGATGAATTACACACATGGTCTGACAGAAGCAGTTTGCTCGGCGCCGTGTTTAATAACTGGTACTGAAACAAACCTTGGGTACGGCCGCCTGCAGGGTGAAGCCGCTGATGTCTGAGTCAGTGGAGTTGGAGGCAGTGAGTGTGACTGTCAGGCCTGTGTCTGACTGTTTCTCACAACTCAGTGTCAGAGTCACACCTCCTTTGTCATACACCGTCACTGAGGGAGCTGTGGAAAGAAGATATTACAAAATGCTGCATTTGATTTAATTTAGGAAGATTACCTGATTCAGAGCAACGAACAAGTTTCAGTTTGCTAAATTTAGCATTTTGTTTTGTTTCCAAAATCTCTCAGCCTTGTTTCTGTCTCTCTTTCAGTCTCTACTTACACTCTGTGTGTGTGTGTGTGTGTGTGTGTGTGTGTGTGTGTGT
>NW_019517641.1:0-897 GCF_002814215.2 Seriola lalandi dorsalis
GAATCCCCACTCCACACGATGCTGCTGTGACAGTCTGCTGTTCATTTCTACTGAAGGTCTGTGACACAGTTGCCCTCACATGGGCGATGAAGAACACTGCCTGTAATACAAACTGAATGACACATGATGGCGCCAGAGCTCAACGTTGTGTTGCATCTCTGTCTACCAGTAACTGCTCTGTTAGAAATCAGGCACAGTGACTCAGGCTTTTGAGTCGACCAAGTGAAAAGTACAGTGTTTAGCTTATCACACGCAACCAGCCAGCACATGAAGAATCAGTCTTTCAGACATCGCTCTGTGATTTCGTTGAAATGGGAGGAATTCATGTGAGCACAGAGTCAGTTTCAGCCTCACACTTTTTCATTAAAATAAAACATTCAAAAAGAATTCTGACTTCACCCTTAATGCACCTTTTATTTCCTGTTATGTGATGGACAAGTCTGCTGACCAATGTAGTGCTTTTGTTTTCTTTCTTGGATTCAGTCACATACATGTCCCACTGCCAGATATACAGTATTCACTAGAGGAGTGGTTCCTGACTATATATATATTTATTTATACACACACACACACACACACACAAACACACACACGATAGGAACTTTTATGTTGTCACCAGCTGAAACACATTATATACTTGTTTCTATCTCAAGTCTGATTGCACATTAAAAGATCAGATAGATAGATGTTGCTTTCACTTCAGTCCCGTCCTGTTCAGTCATTACCATGTCAATAAAAAGTTGTCGGAGAATATTTTGTTCTGCCTCTGTTGAGATTATCAAGTGGGCCAGGAGTTGGAAAAGTTTGGGAACCACTGACTTAGAGCACTAAAAGTGCATCACTACCTCCTGTATGAGTACAGTTTGCTAAAAGTGACAATACCCCTGTTTTAGGAAA
>NW_019517642.1:0-1273 GCF_002814215.2 Seriola lalandi dorsalis
TACTCTACTTCTCTTTGGAAGACCCGATGTGCAAGGACCAAGTTCCTGTTGCCAAATGTTTTCCAGTGACTGTGTCACATAATCCCTGTTATATAAGTCAGTGTGTTGCTGGAACACACACAAAATACAAAATACAATAACCGTAAAAATGCTGTTTATATGAAATTCAGTCGGTTGGATCCTGGACTGTAAACAGCTGAAGGACACAGGCAACACTTGAGCTCTAAGATTCAGATTTCAAACCGTGTGTCAAGGTGTTTTTATATTTACAGATCACACATTTACTCGCTGATCAGTTCACAGGAATAATATTGACAGAAGTCTTCCTCCGTACACGTCCCTCTTCCTCTTTCCCGCCCTTTCTACTCTCTTCTTCACCCTCTTAAATCCAGACTTCCTCTTCTGTCTTCTTCTCCTCTCCTCCTGGGTTCCTCATCGCATATTTTCCTCCTCTTCACTTCAACTTTCTTTCTTCTCTCCCCTCATCACCTCTTCACCTGTTCCTGCTTCCTCCCCTGGTCCACAGGTTGTTCTGTCCTTTCCCTTTGTGCTCTTACTCGTTGTGACTCATGGCTCGCCCAGCGTGCCGCAGATGAAACCATCAAGCCTGAATGCCCTGCAAGTTGTTGTGGGCGACTTATAAGTGACCCCAGTGCAGTACTAATGGGGCTCCACGGATTCGCCCGTCCAGACAGAGAGACTGAGAGGAAATGACACCAAGTTATATTATAAACTTCATATAAGATTTGGGGCTTTTGGGAAAACTTTCAGGGCTGGAGCCCCATAAATTGGAAAACTTGAAAACTTTTCCTTTACACTTGTTTGTTTATGACTGTAGACATTTATTCCAAGCAATTAAATACAGGCACAGAGTCTCATGTAGACCTCCAGCCATTTCCTCGTTGCTACAATACTGAGGAGTGAAATTGTTTTCTAAATTAAATAAAACCCCATGTGAGCATGCTACATAAAAGAGACAGAAAAACAAGTCACAACAGCACAGCTCCATGTTTTGTTGTTGTCTATACTGATGGTAACTGGCAGGGATCACTGATAGGAGTTCATCATTTACTCATCTTTTTAACATCCACACATCTAATTTCCTAATGGCTGCAAACATCTGTGCTCTGAATATATTCAGCATGACACAGGAGTCATGTGGCTGTTTTCTGACAACTGGAGATTGGTTCCTTCCTTTGAACCAAATTCATTACGGCGAGAGTAATCGCCGCCTATCTTCATGTGGATTTTTGTGTGACGGTGGTTTATTTCC
>NW_019517643.1:0-896 GCF_002814215.2 Seriola lalandi dorsalis
AATGTAATGATTTTGACTTGGACTTTGGAGAGAGCTGCTACCTGGTTCAGAGGGCTTGTGTTGGGGCCCCCCCATGTAAAGTTCTGTTGAAATCTAAAGTAAAAATGTCAACACAACTGATGAGTAACATGACCAAGCTTGTAAAGCAACATTTTCCATTAACAACAAAGGGACACAGCTTCAACGTCATAGCGACAATTAAGCATAATGACACCTGTCGCTTGATGTGAAACCTGGTCTAACAGTTGTAGGGAAGTGAAATTTCCTTCACATCAAGTGAGGAGAGCGACAGCGGCTATGGCGCAACTCAGGGCCCGTCCTATTTCCTGTTCAGTGATGGAAAGTAAATGCACCAATTTAGTAATGGGCAACAATTGCTGACATTTTGCTCTCCTGTGGGCGATTTCTCTGTTCCATCTGTGGGTGGAGATAGACAAAGAGAAACAAATAGAGAGTGAGAACATGATAATAGAGAGGGAGAGACAATATTATGTCTCATTAAGCCGTGCTGTGGAACATTTTCTTTTCCCGGTCACATTATTTCCTCAAAATGCAGATGCTTGTCATTAACTTAACTTTGATTATTGTTTTTCATGAATTACTATGACATTAACTGCAAATGAAACCGTGATGGAAACCAGGTTGCTTTGAAGTCTTGTGTCATTTTCAGTAATCTGGGGAATCTGTTGATGCTTCGTCTCAGAGGGGAGACCCAGTCAAAACGCTCTCAGTTAGCCCACTTCACCTTTCCATACTTCTCTTTCAGGGTGAGTCACTCACAAATACACCTGCATGGGCTTCCCTATCTTAGTCACACAGGGGGTATCCAACCTGAAACTTGAATGGGTGTGTGTGTGTGTGTGTGTGTGTGTGTGTGTGTGTGTGTGTGTGTGTGT
>NW_019517644.1:0-888 GCF_002814215.2 Seriola lalandi dorsalis
GAGGCTTGTTTGTGCGTCTAAATGATCCACTTTATCTATTTGAGCATACAGCCGTATTTGTGTTCAAATTGCGCCACAATTCAACCAGATGGACGGCTCCGCCATTGTCAGTTTAATCCAGAAATGTGTTATTCTGTTTCGGTTCAAGACTTTCTTTGTCCTAAACGGGGGAAACTTCATTTGTGGTGAATCAAAGAATACAATACACACTCGCACAACAACACATGCATGAATGGGACACATTAAAATTAACAATGGCGGTGGGGAGACCCTCTCACCTTTGTTGTCAAGAGTGCAAGTCGCTGCGGGCTGAAAACTCATCACGTTAAGAATAACCTCATGTCACCCCACTGAATCGCACCCTGTCTCCTGCATTGTCCTCCCCTCCACTCGCACTAATTGCTCTCATTTAAAGAAATCCACCTTCTTCCTCTCCCCTCACTTGTCTTTACCGAGTCCTCTCCAACACGGCCCTTTTTTAAAAGGTCACAGGAATTTGTTTTTGCTGTGTGTTGCTGGGGAGCCGGAGCAGAGGCTTTTCCCCCGCCTGCTCTTCTTCTTACAGATGGTTGATTTAAACAGAAGTGATCCAGGAAATGAAGCTTATTCTGCTCTCGACGGCAAAAAAAAAAAGTAAAATATAAGCAATGCAAAGAGCAGGAAATTGAATGAGCAGTGAAGTGGAGGGCGGCTGGAGCGTTTTCTGAGGTGAAGCTTTGCGGCAACTTTGGCGTCTGTAGAGGAGAGTCGGTGTGGGTCAGAGCCGGGGTTCACGACCACTTGAGCTGCGATCAGATCAGTGAAAGAAAGTATTTTCTCTTCTCAAATTATTTTATGTGAATGAATTTCACAAACCTAATCTTGTGTAGTAGATTTATTTAGTTCCTT
>NW_019517645.1:0-968 GCF_002814215.2 Seriola lalandi dorsalis
GCACCCTTGGGTGCAATCATTGCTCTGAGGCTGGCTTTAGGTGAGCACCAAGGGGCCCCTGAAGGTCCAAATCCAAAGAGCTGAAACCTATAGCTTTAACCTTTTTAGTTTATTTTCTTCACAACCTTCAAAATGATCATGTACAGATCTGACCATTTTCCCGTAAGTGTCTCCCCCCTCAAATCACATTTAAACATCCGTAAATCTTTATGGGGACTAGATATTTTTATATGTATGTTAAAATATGCGTTTCCCTTATGTTGCCTATGCTTCCTTTTTACCCATGATTCTCATTATTTATTCTATTTTAGTGTATTGAGTTGTCTGCAGTCTTGACCCATGTCAAATACAATGTATTGAGTAGTTTTAAGTGTTAAAAAGCACTGGTTTTTGTTTGGTAGTGTTTCTCAAATCAGACTTGAAGGGGAACAGCTGATGGCACCTTAGAATAAACTGGGTACATTTAGTGGTTAGTAGAGGGGGGAAAAAAAAGAAGCTTAAAATACTAAAGAGCTGCTTATCATGCAGCTCCTTGAAGTGATTATTCAAAAAGAAAAAAAATTAAACTAGTTAAAGTTATCTGATATTCAGCCCCAATTTTATCTCAACCATATCCATCTACATCGCAGATGAAGAATGAAAAGCACAGCTGTTGGTCATTTTAAACAACATATATGGTTGTTTATAAGCCATAAGAATTTTCCCCAGACAAAATTGATAGTGACGCACACATGCACACACATACTGTGTCTTGGCATTTAGAGGGAGGAGAGGACTTGAGTGGGCTGCTGGAAGCAATGTGTGTTCCTTGTCCTGCTGTCCAATCAATGTGAGAGGACAGGAAAGGAAGGGCTGAGGGCCAGTATAACACTTTGTAACATTCTCACCTCACAGTGTGCACACGTCACTAAACGTTACTCTCAACACACACACACACACACACACACACACACACACACACACACACA
>NW_019517646.1:0-893 GCF_002814215.2 Seriola lalandi dorsalis
TTTTTTCCAGCCAAGTCCTTGTACCCTGACAGATTGCTTACTTTGACACCTTATTACTGCTCAGCGGAGGGGAATCAAAAAGAGTTCAGAGGGTGTTGAGGTTGTCTTTTTTTCCTTTCTCTGTCTAAGCTTCATAATATCACACATTCTTGTTTTATAGGGACCTTGGTTGTCGGTTCTTGTAATTTATTTATGTATGTTATTAATTCCACATTTTAGCGCATTCTGCTTCCTTCCTCTGTTTGCCCACTGAAGAAGAGGAAGACAGTGAAAACTAGGTGAAGACAGAGAGAAGCAGCATACTGGTCAAAATAACACTGGGATACTTGAAAATTGTAAAGGATGTATGAGTTATATATGAGTTTTATGTGCTACAGGGATTTGGGGTTTTTAGATGAGGTGTCTTAGAACAGAATTTACTTCTTTTAATCCTTCTTTGATAGGAAGCTTTCTTTTCAAAATTACAATATGATAATCAGTGTAAATTATGAAAGGAAACGGTCAAAACTCCTTCTTAAGAAACTACCTTAAAATCCATAATAACTGCGCTATTAACAGAGCACTTTCATTGCATACACACACTCTTGACTAACACATATGACTATTAGAGCAATCAAGATGAGATGTGACATTAGTCTTCCACTAGATTTCCATCCACTGAAAATTTAGGAAAGATTAAGTGTTCACATCTGCAAATGTAGCATCTGATTGTCAGTGCTTAAAATGCTTCATTAAAACAGCCACTTCTCCACACACAGCTCCACGCTGCATTAAAATGGTGACATGGTTAACTGAAACTGCATGGCTAACTGAGGATCGCGCATGCACAAGCTTCAAAGACCAATTACCTCGTACAAAAGAAGCAAACCATATTCACTAGAGAGTACATTAGC
>NW_019517647.1:0-883 GCF_002814215.2 Seriola lalandi dorsalis
AGCATTAAGAACAACTTTGATGGTTTCAGTTGGCTAAGGTGCACGCTCACCTGTACAAAATGTGAAGTTATATGAACTGTTTTAATTTACTTATTCATTTATTTTGCTTCTTGTGTGACATTACCACCATGGCCGCAAGCGCAACTGCGCTTCAAGCATTTTAATTGCAATGGATGTTGTTGTGTGCAGTAGCAATCACCAGGAGGCTTCTGTGAGTAAGGTGGAATAAAACAACTGAGGTCGCACTCTTCCGATAATACAACGATACAGGCATTATATTAATTATTGTTATTATATTTGAATAATTTACATCTTCAACATGAACATTATATAACTAACAACCAAATGAGGAAATATCATGGACTAACATAGTAAGACAAGAAAGGGTCAGGGAACAAACATGTTTTCAGGAAATTACTGAGACTTGGTGTATCACTCATACTGCATAATTCACAAAAACATACTAAGAATTGAGCATTGTTATATGCATCATTTCACAAGGTACACAATGATTCCCCTAGCATGCATAACTTTCTGAAGGGGTTCGGGACTTACTGTCAACAAAAGTTATTCAACAAAGTCATGTTTGTGACTTGTACCATTAATAAAAGATACTGACATTTTTTCCCCCTTGGAAACTAAATAATTAAATAAGTGTGTCAATTAAATCAATAAAAATAAACTCTGTTGTCTGTGATTCATATGTGTGACTCAGATCAGACCTGATTTAATGTATTTTAAAAAAACATCAAATTCATTAGAGTGTGTTGCTTCAATTTCCAGTCTGTTTTTAGCTGTAGAAAGAGATGTAAAGAGACAAAAGTAGTCATCTGAAAAATCCTTGTGAGATAAAAGTGTTGAAGCAGCATTTTGTTGGCGTTTT
>NW_019517648.1:0-885 GCF_002814215.2 Seriola lalandi dorsalis
ATGCTCTTTGACTTTATCCTGGATTTCACTGCACAATCGTTTCAACGACTGTGATGACAAAAAGTAAGGTATTTTAAACATCAAACAGACATTGGTAGAATTTATTTTTATCTTTTGATAGGTGATTAGAATTGAAAAATCTATTCAAGCCTAAACATAGCAAAATAAGATTACAGCATGTGAGCTCTTTAGAAGTACAAAGGCTCCTCTGGTAACTGTGTGGGAAGAAAAGTGATCAAAGCAAAGAAAAAGTCTATTAAAAGGCCCTTTGTTAATTTGGCAGCCACAGTCGTAATTCAAGTTAGCTCTGTGTTTTAAATTGCCATCTACCGTCTTTTAATTAAATCATAACCTTGGGACTGATTTAGATTGTGCGCACTAAATAGCACATCTCATCAATGAAGCTCATTGTGCATAAAGGGGAGAGACGGCACGATGTAAAGAATGAATTGCAGCAACATCACAGCCAAAACAATATTCATACTCCCTCAGAAACGGTCAATAATTCATATATATATTAAGATATGGAGCAGTTTAAGGACATAAACTGGACAACACATAAGTTTCACAGTCATAAGTTTGTTTCAGTATAGTGTAAATTCTCTGAATAAGACCATAAAAAATTCCACAAATCAAAGGAGTGCTCTCATATTCACGACTTAAACAGTCTGTACTGTAAGTGCCTGCTGGAGACATTTAGAATCAGGCTGCTTTAAAGGGCATGTCAGGTTGAATATGCCATATTTGTGCAATGCATCACAACTTGCCATTTGAGGGCTATATAACACCGTATAACATCATGAAGGTCACATAAGAAGATTTAATAAGATAAGCAAGGAAAATGCCTACTTTCATATACAATATAAATACTTTTTTTTTTTTTTT
>NW_019517649.1:0-892 GCF_002814215.2 Seriola lalandi dorsalis
AAGCACCCTGCAGTGTCTCTCATCTCAGCTGAAAAGTCTGTCCATCCTGTTTGTATTGAGGAGTATTCTGTACTCTGACAGTGTGCCACACCTGAGCAAGGACTGGCAGGTAACTGACAGCTTATCATATCTGTTCAGAACTACAAATCATGGCAAATTCTGTCTTTTTTTAGTAAGTTATTTACTTGCCACAGCACATCCGAAGGTAATTTGGTCAATTAAAATTTTGAACTTGTCTTGATTATGTCACATTTAACTACATGATTACATTTAATGCCATGAAAACACACACTAAATACTTAACTTTTGCAGTTGGTATCTTTTTACATCACCAGCAAATCATACAACACGTATCCTGTCAGACATTAATCAAAGGCTGACTTTAGAGTTCACTGCCAATTAAACTTCGCAAATCAAAGCCAAATAGTTCTCCAATATTTTTTTTATTTTTCATTATTTGTTTTTCCTGAAATCTCTCTGGCGCACTCTTAATACCATCTGCAAATTTATTTTAATTTTCAACAGTTGTCAGTAGCTCCTCTACTTCCTTTGTGCATTGACTTATAGGGCTCTATTTTAACAGTACAAAGGGGGTGATGGGCAAAGTGTACAAGTGTTGTGAACCCACCTATGTAGACGCATATTGAGCTACTATCTTGATAATGCATCCTTAAAATGAAAGTGAAATACTGCACCACCAGGTTTTTGTTGGTCAGGCAATGTTTGCGTTGCTTTGCACTGGATGTAAGATAGGGCCCATAGTGATAATGGGGTATATCACCAGGATACTCCAAAAGCAGGTGTTTTTTTTTACTATGTATGCTGGAATTTTTCAGTATAATTAATTTGGAAACTTTGCCAGCATGAACACACAGCATATTCAAAACCTTCT
>NW_019517650.1:0-883 GCF_002814215.2 Seriola lalandi dorsalis
TATTGTTGTTATATCAGTGTTTTCAATACAGGTGTGCAATGATCTTTGGGACAGGTTGGACCATGAAGGATCCACCTGTTGGAGTCTCTGTTGCCAAGGAAACGAAGGAGGCTTTTGAAGGAGCCTTTAAACTACTGTGTCCGTCGTGACTCTGTGGAGAGCGGGAAGATGACGAGCACGTCTCCGCAGCTTCGTATTTATGGAGATAATTCGTCTCCGGGGTTCGGATGTAATTATGTCGAGTAAATACGACACAGAAAGTTTGTGTTTGTTGTTTGCTCAGCAGCAGCTAGCGGAGGTTAGCGGCTTCAAAGCTCCTCTTTGATTTATCACGTCATAACTCTGCAAAGTGTGTGAAGAATGACGTTGGTGCGACACGGTGACGTGAAGGTGTTTGTTCAGACCTTCAGTTTCCTCATCTACCCTCACTTGTGTCAGTGAGTGTGTGTGTGTGTGTGTTTGGTGATTAGCTGCTTTGTTTTGTCTTGATGTTCTCTTTAATTAACAGTCCCTGAGTGGGGCTGCTCATTTGCATATTTACATATTAGCATAGCTTATGAGTTTCTGCTCCCGCTCAGCGTCAGGAGAGATTGCCCTTGGTCACACCTCCGGTTTTATTGCTTTCTGCTCCGTCTCTCCGTGGGGTTCGCTCGCCTTATTTCCCCCTCAAAGACTCATCCCTCGCTCGTCATCCCTCGCTCCTGTAAACCGACCGGACACATTCAGACCAGCGCGGAGGAAATGAGATGAATCATGGGATGCTTTTGTGTAAACTTGCGCACAAACAGTCACAATGAGAGTAAGTGAGAGGGGCCTATTGCGTTGCTGGTGTCCTCTGTGACCTACAGAATAGAGGCAGCTATTTCCATCACGCCACCACCTC
>NW_019517651.1:0-890 GCF_002814215.2 Seriola lalandi dorsalis
ACACACACACACACACACACACAGACCCACAGAGCAATCCGTTGCCATGCCCCGGCAGTGTCCATGTATGATGTGGTGAAAGCGCAACCAGGGACTGTACCCACCACATCTGCAGGCTCACTGGAAAACAATAGGGGTGTGAAAATGAGCGACAGACATCTTACCACGCACACCGCAGCCACCTATAAATGGAAAAAATACTGCACTGCACACACAGACACAGATACTGACACACATACTTACAGTCTCTCACACAGGACACACACGCGCACACACACACACACTCAGACATTAGAGATGCCCATAAAATGGGGACACAGAAACCCCAATTCTAATTTTGAAACTCCCCTACGCTGCGGAGCCTGCAAAATCTTTAACCGCTCTCTTTCTCAATTCTTTTGTGGCCGTTTATTTGCGTTGAAAATATCTGCACGTCACAGCGCCAGCCGACACAATGCACATGTGGTAGTCATCAATCATAATTATCATGGTTTAAAAAAGCCACAGCTGTTATTTGATTTTAAAAACAAGCCATAGCGCAGCGCCTTCCAACGATACGTCAAGTTGTCAGCGGAGGCCTTGGCCTGCGCAGCAGAAATGTCTCTCTCTCTCTCTCCGGCTTCCCAATGAGCTCGTTGGAGAGCACAGCCGAGCTGAGCTGCATTCAACCTTTCCCCATGACTCACCACTGTGTGTCTTTATTTTTAAACATTTTCTCTCTCCTTTGCTGCGTGTTTATTCTGTCTGAGTGAGGCCGCTGTTATGGACTTCACACAACGTTTGTTTATGGCTTCTTTAATCAGGACCAGATAACGGCGAGCTGTCTCCATCCATGGGCGCATCCCCAGAAGCTGGGTGATGTGTGTGTGTGTGTGTGTGTGTGTGTGTGT
>NW_019517652.1:0-888 GCF_002814215.2 Seriola lalandi dorsalis
GTTAGATGATGTTATGACCTATGACAGTGTCTTTTTTTTTTCTCCTTTTTGTACATCAAGGCCGTATAAATCATGACTCCAGATTTAAAACTTAACACGTCCTGTTGTGAATCAGAAGATAAAAGTCACAGTTGAGCTTCTAATGTAACTTTAGCCTGTTTTCTGACACAACTGTCAGTGGTTTTTGATGTGCTTTGTGCTCTGATACTAGAAAAAAAATTGACATCTGCACAGCCACATCATATAAAAACACTGCCTAACTGCAAAATACATCGGAAAATGATCTGAATTTAGTTCTGCTTTCCCTTTTTTCGATTTCTCATTTACCTTCTCTGCTTGTGAAGCCTCATTGTTGCTGTTTGGTTTCTTTTTCAGATTTATTTAAAGCAGAAGCAGTTTATAACACATTCTGTCTTGCCATCAAAACATGATGGGGAGAGGGAAATGTAATTCAGGCGAGCCAGTAAAGAAAACGGCCTCCCTGGGATTTGATCACCGGCAAGCAGAGATAATGCATGCGGGGAATTTGGACTGGGAGTCATCACTATTCAAGTACAAGGTCCTGGTTTGAACCCAAGCTGCAGTGATTGGCACATGCTGCTTCAGTAGTCAAGTTTTTTCACACAACAGCAATAAAACAGGCCGCCGCTCTTATTAACTGTCTTATTTTTGCACTGTGACCGCTTAACAACAGGGAGACAAGTAAACCGATACACTATGTGCTACAAGTATGAGGACACGCCAAACATTATAGCCATATGCGATTGTTGTTGAGCATCTCATTCCAAAACCGTAGACATGAATAAAACAGCCTCCTCTCTTCTGTGAAGACTTTCTGCAAGATTTTACAACCTGGCTGCAGAGATTTTCTTCCATTCAGCCACAGCA
>NW_019517653.1:0-888 GCF_002814215.2 Seriola lalandi dorsalis
GACTGCTGAATATAAGCAAACGTATAGGGTTTACAGTAATAGGTGGAGACTTTAATTTGGCACCAGATGAGTGGTTAGACAGATACCCATCTATTCATAAATATTACCACTACAACACTGCACTGAAGGAATTCATAAATGTCAACTCTTTTATTGATTTGGAGAGAAAAAAAAAAACTTAGGAGACAATTTTCTTGGATAAAACCCAATGGGAGATCATGATCCAGAACAGATCTTTGGCTGGTGACTCCATAAATTTTGTGACAAATGTTTCAATGTCCGCTGCACTGGTAAAATTGAAATTATTTACTGAAACCAGAAAATAAACCTAGATGCAGGAAAAAGCACTGAATGTTCATTGCTGATCTGTTAAATTTAGAAGAATATAAAAGACCTTAGTGGTTATAAATGATACAGAACTAACTACTTAGTGTAGAAAATGGGAATGTTTTAAATATAAGGTCAGGAATCCATCCTTTAAATTTAGTAAAACTTGATGTCAGCAACAAAGAAAATGAATTTAAGAAATTAATGACTGTTGCAGAAAAGCTGACTTATCAGATGAAGACAAAGCAAAGTCATTAAGTCTACAATCCAGATTAGATAATTTATTCCTCCAAATGGCACAAGGATCTTAATGTTAACAAGGGGAGAAGAATACATCTTTTTCCTTTTTTTTACTTGAAAGGAGAATTTAAATCCAACAAGTAACCACTACCATGTTCAATTTCTTACGTTTATATTAGACGTCTGATAAGGCAGTAATCCTCTGACACTGTCACACTCACCTGTGGCACCTGGCAGCTGTCTCCACTGTGCACGCGGGATATAAGAGCGCGGGCGAAGTTATCTCGTTGCCGAGGTCCGGGTTTGTTTGGAGACCGGCGA
>NW_019517654.1:0-888 GCF_002814215.2 Seriola lalandi dorsalis
ATACCAAGGTAGAGCTGTTTATTTAGTTAATCAGCCTTATTTGACCAACAGCTTCATATTTCGAGAGAATAATGAGTCATTCAATTTAACTTCCACTCGATACTTGAAAACTCCATCTGCTCAATACATGTAGGAAGTCCACACCCGATGTTCTGAGGGAAAATAACACTTGAACGTCCCGTCACGAGTCTTGGCACGAGTTTCAGATCAGAGCTGTGCGCCAACAATATGATTTCTAATGTAAATTCAGCTGCTGAAAAGACGTCACGAAGGAAATACAGTGTCGTCTGAAACAGTTCTCACCATAACTTGCCTTTTTCTAGAAAATTTTGAGCGTTTTTGTTATTTCCCAGGATTTTTTCCAGTGACTCCCATCCGTGTGTTTACCTGATAGCCGCTCCAGCTGCCCTCGCCGTGCTGCCAGCTGACCGTCAGTCTGTCCGTCCGTCCTGAGCTCTGAACCAGAAGAGACGAAACTGGAGACGGGACTGAAGAACAGAACAGAAGAAAAGATGAAGATGATCCAAAACAAAAAAGTTAATGTAACCATCTGTATCTGTTGTGTCAATAATAGTAAAATGATGATGATGTATCGACTGACCAGTTCTGGCGAGGACGGAGGAGTCGCTGTTCATGTCTCTGCTCCAGCTCACCACCTGCAGCCTGTACAAACTTCCTGCTCTCAGTCCGGAGAACACACAGCTGTCTGCGGTCGGGCCGACCTTCTGCAGGTCCACCTGGTCCCCTAGACCCTGAACACACCACACAATATCACACCGGGTCCCCTAGACCCTGAACACACCACACAATATCACACCGGGTCCCCTAGACCCTGAACACACCACACAATATCACACCGGGTCCCCTAGACCCTGAACACACCACACA
>NW_019517655.1:0-888 GCF_002814215.2 Seriola lalandi dorsalis
GTTAGTTGTACTGATGGAATAAGTGCTGTGGACATGTACATTATATAAAATTCTCCATGCATTACATTATGAGAAAGGTAATCCTGGGTTGAGGCTTAACTGCCACAAATAAACCAACATCCAGCGCTCCAAAAATAATCATTTGCTCTCTGATTTAGCTTTTATGATGCATCTGCTGAGTCCTGCAGACTTACGTAGGACAGATGATTATTTTAGAAACTGCTCCAGGATTCTTCATATTTTCTCTTCAGAGGAGAGAAGAAGTTTAAAACACATGTAATCAAATTATATGAAATAAAAGTTCTACCTAGTGAGTAATGAGAAAATAGAGTTTACTGGTTTTTGCTTTTCACTAATACCCGTCACTCTGCTTGGAACACTAAATGATTTATTATATTTACCAGATTTATTTGATTATATAATAAATGTGAATAGAGAGAGTGTCCTTGAACAGAGGAGTTTGGAGAAGTTGGGTACTTTGAACCCGAGCCGGGGGAAGAAAAACAGATTGAAAGCCTTTTTTATAATGAACATTCATGAGATGCTGATGAGATTGCGTTAGGTTATTTTTTTTTATAAAAGAAAAAAAAAGAGACTTGGCTATTATCAAGGTGTGTCTGTGGAAATTGTATTTTGTGGATCATAAAAACTGATTTGAATAAGGTAATAAGCTGAGTGATTCATGTGATTTGTTGATGAATATGACAAAAATCTGTGGGACAAGATAAATTAATTTACAGATGGTGTGTTGGAAGAAATGTGCACTGAGCTGTGATGAGCCTCTGATGGGTTGAAGTAATTGAATATCCTCTGAAAAATTAAAGGGGGAAGCCTCTGCGCCGGCGCTTGATGCAGATTATCTAAACCACTTTATCTGGAAGTTGAGTC
>NW_019517656.1:0-871 GCF_002814215.2 Seriola lalandi dorsalis
ACACACACACACACACACACACACTGCCTGCCTCCCTGGTGTCATCCATGTGGAGACGAAAAACGTCAAGCCGCATCTTATTCCGCTCACATCCCTCCTGCTGCCTGTCTGTCCCGCCTTTCCCCTTCTCGTCTCCGCTCCAACACACACGCACACACGCACATACACACACACACACTCCAAAAGCACACACTCATGCACACACTCAGATGCTTTAGTAATCCCTATAGTAAACTATGCAGACACTACACCCTCCAAAAAGACACCGCATGTGACCGGCAGAAGCAGAAAGCAGGTCTGAAGCGCTGCAACTCCCTGCAGGTTTATTATAGAAGTATTGGTTTATTTTAGCCGGTGCCTCATCTTCTATTCTTATCATCATTCCTCTTCTTCTGCCCTTCTTCTTTACATCTCCGCCCTGCAAAACCAATGCTTGTCTCCATCCATCCATCCATCCATCCATCCCTCCACATGGCAGAATTTAAAGCGGTGTGTTCTTACTGATCGTCCGGGATCCTATGCAGCCCATGTTGTCTTACAGAGGCTCGTACAGCTCGGGGAAAATAAAATCCATCCGTCCAGCGGGCATTTCTCCCCGGGTTTCTCTTTCTTTCTCTCTGCGCGTTCCCCTCTCCTCTTCTTCTTCTTCTTCTTCTTCTTTTTCTTCTTCTTCTCCTCCTCTCTCCCTCTTCTTCTTCACTGTCCTCCTCTCCTCCGTATGTGAGAAACACAGAGGGTGTGTGTGTGCGTGTCATCCGCGTCGCTCCCTCTCTCTCTCTCCCTCTCTCTCTACCATCGTCACACACTCCTGTTTCCTCCAGTCATTGTCTATGTCGCTCTGTCTCTCTCTCTCTCTCTCTCTCTCTCTCTC
>NW_019517657.1:0-886 GCF_002814215.2 Seriola lalandi dorsalis
ACACACACACACACACACACACACACACACACACACACGTATGAACACAGATGACATTAGAATTCCAGCCATTCATCAACATACAGTCTAATGACCCGCTCCATAAATTGTAACATGTGGGGCGTTGAACATGAAACGTTTTACACGTGTTGTCGATGAGGCAGAAAAAAATGAGCAAGGAAGCAACTTGATATAAATATGGCAATTTATCATCAAGGACTCCTGCCTGTATCCTGCCACTTTGTCTAGATTACCGGTTGCAACGTAGACGGTTATCCTCAGCTGCTTACATCGCTTCTGCAAACAGACACTGACGCTATGGAGAGGAAAGACAGCCCCACAATCCAGGTGGTAATGACAGTGCAGTGGAGACCCTGCATCCTTTTTTAGTAATTTTCCCTGCCCCCTCCATTGGAAGACATCATGATTATGAGTCTCGGTCTCTCTGAAAGAATGGAATACAGATTTGAAAAGATGCTCATCAAAGCAGCAGCCTGCAGAAAGGCTTTGTACTACAGTGCACTGTAGTAGCAGACAGCTGTACTACCCTCAGCCATGTACATTAATCTCTCATGACACAGTGGTGTTCTGCAGTCTCTAATGGGCACTGTACAGTCGTCAAAGTACACTGATTAATTGTCGTATTAGGATGAGTGTTACTGCACCTTATTATCTAGTTTTATTACTCCTGTGTCATTGTATTTCACTGATAGCAAAAGAAAAACACCACCAGTTAGTCTTTCTAAAGCTGCTGGTGCTCATCCCTTGAAAGAAAACTGAAAATGTGCATTTCCTATTTTTAACCCAGTATAACTCAGAGTTGGGGTTTTATCATTTCCATTTCTTTTGTAAGAAATTTCATGTCAGTGCTGTATTTTTTATTTTT
>NW_019517658.1:0-886 GCF_002814215.2 Seriola lalandi dorsalis
TGTCGTGTCATGTTTATGGATTTAAAATCAAATATCTAAGTAGAAAAACATGTCTTTAACCAGGTCTTTAAAGAACCATCACCATATGTGTGTTAATGTATTTGTCAACAATTATAAATCATTTTGAGAAACTATAACTGCTGTATAAACGATACTGAAAGACTACCAATATAATGTAACTGTTTATATTATGTATATTGAAATATATTTTAATATTTGGCATTTATATATTGTATCTATTTAAATTTTTAAAACCTGCCTGTGACTGATTTGTATATTTGAATAAAGTGTTAATAGATGTTTTGTAATCCACTCTTAGGATTTATTAATGTGTGTAATCATATAATATTAAATATGATTGCAGCTATCAAGCTATATTACACAAGTATCAATAATTCATTAGCTGTTAAAAGTTAAAGTTGTAATTGACAAATACATTAATACACTTAAAAATGTATTTATTTCTGCTCACCAACATTATAGTGTTGTTAGAGTTTTTAATATACTGTTTATAAATGCTAAAATGTTTATTCTAATAGCAAGTTTCAAGCGTCATGAGCTGAAACCAGACAGTTTGGTCTCCATCAAGTAAATGTGTTGATGAGGTTGTGCCCACCGTGTTGCGTTAGGCGTGGGTTTGGTTCTGCCCTGCGTGCAGCTCTCCCAGATGCTGTTGGCCATGTGGTTTCCGATGGCGGCCAGTACTTGTGTGAGCTCTCCGGGCCAGTCATCCAGGTCCAGCGAGCGGACGCGAGACAGGTGAGTCCCCAGGTTTCGATGGATCCCCGAGCACTCAATACAGATCAGTGCACCCAGATTGAGACTGGCCCAGGTGGGATCTGCAGGGGGCAAGAGAACAGAGACTGGTTAGTACCAGAAGTATGTC
>NW_019517659.1:0-885 GCF_002814215.2 Seriola lalandi dorsalis
CATTGCAAAAAGCCGATAATAGCATAATTGGCTGTGCATATGTGGAGAGGAGATCAAGATTGGTTTGCCATTAAAGACTACTTTAACAACTTACTGTTTAGGGGGAATAAAAAGGAAGCACTTGATGGAAACTGTAGATCTGAGCACCATAAGCAGAACAATCAGTAACATCTCAGCAGGCAGCGGACATCAATGTAAAGTCAGAAAAGACGTTGGACAGATGTTCAACGTCGGCTAATTGACGCTGTGATGTTTGGCAGACATTATCTGTATTTTATGTGTTAAGATGGTGTTGGCATGAGACGTGGAGGACGCTGGATTTTGGTTAATCAACACAACGCACCTTAAAACGGACAAAATATCAACGTTAGCCGCCGTCGGTATTCTATGTGGCATTGAAGTTGGCATCAGACGTTGTCCTAACCTTGAATTGTTGCACCCGATGTCACAACCTGCATCCAGCCAAATATCAACAAAGCAAATGTCTCGTTAGAAATATGTAATGGCAGCATGTGCGAACTTTAACTTAAAGTGACAGAAAGAACAATGTTGGATTCAAACACAGACACAATTATCCTGACCCGATTAATCTACAACATATTTTAACAAATATAATGTAATATCATATTTTCTTTTCATATTTTGACAGTCTATTTGAACCATTTACAATTGGCAATGTGTTAATTATTTCTATTAGGAATTATTGGATATATCCAAAATCATACATGCAGATTTTTTTTCTTTAGTCCCTCTTCATTACCATGCTATATGTAATATGTAGAGCCTATAACCATTTTAATTTAAAGGACATAATGTACGGTCACAGTTGCAGAGTGGTAATAACTTCCATGATTATTGAGCTTTTGTGCTTCACAGTAGTCAACA
>NW_019517660.1:0-885 GCF_002814215.2 Seriola lalandi dorsalis
TGAAATTATGTAAATTGAGATTGTATCTCATTGGTGGAGGAAAAAGAGGGAGATAATAGGAGAGGGTTTGGAGATGAGGGGAGGTGAGGACAGGACTGGGTGGTACGAGATTTCAGCTTTTAAGTTCACATCTTTGGTATAAAAAGAATTTATGGACAGCCTTAAAGAATCAAGTGTTGAGTGCAGGTGAGTTTGGCAATGTAACTGAAAAATAGGCAACGGGTCAGAGGTTAAGAGGAGGGTCTTGCAGTTGAAGTGGACATGCTCACAAACAGAAAGAGGAAAAGTTGCTAAGGAGAGTGAGGAGGTCTGGGAAACAATGGCTGGTGATGATCAGAGTTGTTTTAGACACTCCAAGCCATCATGGGACTTAAGCAAAACAGCACAACCACTTATGGCTCCGCCTGGAAACTGATTTGTAAGAGCTACAAAAACACACTTGCAGGACCAAGTAACTATTAAAGAAATACAACCCTTTCTCTTATCAGTGTCACTATTTTTATAACCCTGAAAAGTAATTAGGAGTGTGTGCTACAATTTGCTGAGGCGGACACATTGGCAGGCATTTTATCATCAAGCTCAGTAAGTTAGCTGAGTGTTTTTGGCAAAGTTGCACTATTTCTTATTTATCTAGTTTCACAAATCATGGTCATCTTGAGAGCACATATTTCATATACCACAAACACATAATGGAATAACATATGACAGAACCATCTTGGAATCGCATTCTTCATCTATGATGATATTTGGCTCATTCAGACCATCTTTCTTCCAAAACATCCAAAGAATACAGAGGTCATTTTGAGTCAGTGCTAAAATGAGATGTGGTATCCACTGTGCCAATATGCCAGATTGCCACTATTCAAGTGTGTGTGTGTGTGTGTG
>NW_019517661.1:0-884 GCF_002814215.2 Seriola lalandi dorsalis
AGTGGAGGTGGGGATTTGTGCTACACAGTGTCTGGGGCAACACGCCGGGCGAGACAGGCATATTAAACACACAGTTAGCAGTATGCGCTCCTGAGATGAACATCATACACCAGAGCGCACATAAGACTAAAGTCTATTTCCTTATTTTAAGAGTGGAGACAGAAAACACGTAAGAGAAGAGCTTACTCTCCAGGCAGACATCTACTGTTTTGCAGATGTATCTGGAGGGAAA
Organism: Seriola lalandi dorsalis; assembly: GCF_002814215.2. NCBI lineage: Eukaryota > Metazoa > Chordata > Actinopteri > Carangiformes > Carangidae > Seriola > Seriola lalandi. Next base: position 233 of record NW_019517661.1, read on the forward strand.
GATGTAGGCTGTGTGATTATTTGCCCCCCCCCCTCCTTCTCCTCCTACCTTAAGGTTGGATACTGAAGGTGGCGCTTGGACACTGTTGCAGGCGCCTGGATGCGTCGCTGCGCCCGCCAGCCTGGCTGCCTGCTGTAGAAGGATACATTTTAGCAGCTGGTAATGGCTTCAGAGGAAGACTCGATGCTATCATTAACTTTAGTATAAGCTCATGCATTTCACACTTGTCTCTGAGTGGCCATGTGTTACGTTTTTTTTTTCTCTTCCTCGTTTTGGCATGGTTTCTTTTTCTGTGTTTTTTTTCCCCAGGTCGCCATTTGAATGAAGGAAATAGGTCAGTAGTACATTCTGCTTTATAGATCTTGTTTACAGTGTGTGAGCTCCCAGAACACACCTGCAGCATCCCACATGCCCTTATTGATAAGAATGTGGCTCTAAAGAAACATCCAGGCATAAACACAAGTAACCCTGGTTACATTTCTATATAAAAACATTTTTTTTTCTTTTCCTCACAAAATCCAGAATCATAAAGTCAGTACAAACACGTGCTGTGATTTGTGATCCACTTAATGGTCATGTAGTAGCAGGCAAAGCAACAGCACTTATTCAGATGGCAACATTTTGGCTGTGCAGCCTTGAGTTGAGCCCATAC
>NW_019517662.1:0-882 GCF_002814215.2 Seriola lalandi dorsalis
TAAGTGTGTGAATTTTAATCAGAGTCTTGCAGGTTCAGCCAATGTTTCTTTCATGAAAATGAGTAAAAAGTATATTCCGTCTCTGTGACTCTGGCTTCCAAAATAAAAACCCTTTGTGAAATTCATCAGTCAGTAATTTAAAAACACAGACGATTCTATCTTCAACACTGAGAGAAAATATCTAAAGGTGACTCAGACCTATAATAGTGTTCCTTAATATATCTTAACTTCCAGATTTCTTTCCTAAATGGTGGATATTGCATTTTGGAATGATTTTTTTTTTCATCTAAACTCTAAACAGCCTTTCCAGAAGCAATCTACTTTTGCAATGAACACCTGCCTTCCTCTTTCTTTTGATGGATCTCTTGTTTGTTAGTGCCTTGTAACAGATGTTGCAGTGTGAAATTCATGTGTCCTGCCTCATTTTGTTATTTATCCTCAGGCTAAAAATCTGACCAGTTCGCAAAAAAAAGAAAAATTGGTCGATAAGAGAAAATAAACAAATCATGTTCGCCATCATACCCGGCACTGGTCAGTGTGAGTGGAGTTAGGCTGAGTGAATTCAGATTCCATCCACGCACAGTAGTGAAGTGTGGTGGGTTTTGAGGAGGGGAGGGTTTGTCAGGGTGCTCGCCTCAGCGTCAGCCTCCTTCCTTTTTCCTCCTGATCTCCTCCCTCCTCCCTCGGTCCTCGCTCCTCCTCCCTCCATGAGATCCTTTCATTCCACCCAGCTGGTAATGAGTCCTGCTGCCTCTGATGTCAAGGTGAGCCAGGCAGAGGGAACAATGGAGCTGAGAGAAAATGTCAACCCCAGTGCACGCGCATTTGTGCACTTCTGTGTTTCTGTGTGTTTTCTGTGTGTGTGTGTGTGTGTGTGTGTGT
>NW_019517663.1:0-422 GCF_002814215.2 Seriola lalandi dorsalis
CTCCTCCCTCGGTCCTCGCTCCTCCTCCCTCCATGAGATCCTTTCATTCCACCCAGCTGGTAATGAGTCCTGCTGCCTCTGATGTCAAGGTGAGCCAGGCAGAGGGAACAATGGAGCTGAGAGAAAATGTCAACCCCAGTGCACGCGCATTTGTGCACTTCTGTGTTTCTGTGTGTTTTCTGTGTGTGTGTGTGTGTGTGTGTGTGTGTATCCCTTCTCACGGGTTATTAAAGATCCCATTCGCAGTACACACACATGCACACACACAGCCCCTTTGAACCCCTGCAGAGGAATTAAGCAGTGCTGCTGCTCTAACAGAGCCCTGTTCTTCCATCCTCCCACTCCACCTCTTTCCTCTTTTGTCTTCCATTTCCCCTGTAGGGTAATCTCTCTCTCTCTCTCTCTCTCTCTCTCTCTCTCTC
>NW_019517664.1:0-420 GCF_002814215.2 Seriola lalandi dorsalis
CTCCTCCCTCGGTCCTCGCTCCTCCTCCCTCCATGAGATCCTTTCATTCCACCCAGCTGGTAATGAGTCCTGCTGCCTCTGATGTCAAGGTGAGCCAGGCAGAGGGAACAATGGAGCTGAGAGAAAATGTCAACCCCAGTGCACGCGCATTTGTGCACTTCTGTGTTTCTGTGTGTTTTCTGTGTGTGTGTGTGTGTGTGTGTGTGTATCCCTTCTCACGGGTTATTAAAGATCCCATTCGCAGTACACACACATGCACACACACAGCCCCTTTGAACCCCTGCAGAGGAATTAAGCAGTGCTGCTGCTCTAACAGAGCCCTGTTCTTCCATCCTCCCACTCCACCTCTTTCCTCTTTTGTCTTCCATTTCCCCTGTAGGGTAATCTCTCTCTCTCTCTCTCTCTCTCTCTCTCTCTCTC
>NW_019517665.1:0-882 GCF_002814215.2 Seriola lalandi dorsalis
ACTCCTGTGAGATTTCCTACAAACTCCCCATCTCACCCTGTTGTCTGTCACAGTCCGTCTCTTTCCCTGCCGCTCTCTATTCTTTCAGACAAGCAGACACAGAAAGGGTCTGTCTGTCTGTCTGTCTGTCTGTCTGTCTGTCTGTCTGTCTGTCTGTCTGTCTGTCTGTCTGTCTGTCTGTCCGCCGGGGGCCATTGCATCACAGACAGCTGCTTTAAGTCACACTGCTGGGGTTATGTGTGACCCTGACATGGGGGTCTGACAGTGCCTTCCCCTCTCGCTGACCTGCTCCTCTGATTTCTCTCCCACTGCAACCTCTCCGAGTCTCTTTAATTATCCCAATTATTCCATTAGGTCCACAACTCTCTTCAGACACTGCCGCTGTCTCATCCTGATGTCTTTCCCTGTTTCCATCTCTGCACCCACCACAAAGGCCTTGAGGAAACCATTATCTACGAGGAAAACCATTAGGTGTGAATAGGTCATGAAAATAACCAAGATGACACGCTAATAGATCGGCGAAGTGGCACAAACCAGAGGCTCCTTTGGTCTTTGAGGGGGTTGTTTTGATATCTCCTCCTGTGCTTCCCATTGATGGTAGCAGCCAGAACTACTTTGGACCTGTCAGAGGAAGGCAAACAGAAAAATATCACCAACCAGAGGGCCGTGCTTGTTGTACTCCAGCGGTCGACCCGGGCGGGAATGGGTTCGGACAGCTGAAATAAAGCACGGCTGACGAGCGGGGTGAGGAAGGCTCCTGCCCTGTTACTTTTTTTTTTTCCTCGCTAGAGAAATAAAAACAATCTTCGGGGATGATGGGAATAGCAGCTCGGAGAGGATGGAAGGATGAGTTGCAGCCGCGACTAGACGACGCATCTGTCT
>NW_019517666.1:0-881 GCF_002814215.2 Seriola lalandi dorsalis
TGGGCTGCTGGAAATCAACACGTTCATTATGGCACTCCCTGGCATAGTGACCTGGTTTTTGGCAATGAACATCCAGGAGGTTGTAATCAGGGTGCTGTCGTACTACATGCTTTAACTCCCTGTGAAGATCAGAGTCAAAAACATGCTCCACAAACTGGTCCCTAAGAAGAATAGGGGCATCACGCATTACTCTTGGGGCACAACGTTTAACCTTCGCCATGAGATAACACAACGCCTGTGAAAACTCTTGAAGTGACTCTCCTTATAACTGCCTCCTAGAAAAGAAACTCTGTTGTAGGGAAACACAAGACTTAGAACAGCCATACAGATCTTGTAGAATAGACAAAATTTCCTTAGTGTCCTCCCTTTCTGCTCTAGGTCTGTACCTAATCTCATCTTTTGCCTCCCCCTCTCGATGGTCAAAAATAAAATAAGCTTGATCAACAGATATCAACTGCCTAGCTCTTATCGTGGCCCTCATTTCCTCAACCCAATCCTCCACTGGGATACCATATGTTCCCCTAAAGGTTGGGCATTTTCGTTCCCTAGGGATATAAAGCAAACACTCAACAGGGAGGGAGTCATTGGGAACAGAGTTTTGAGAACCAACCAGATGTCCAGGGCCTGAACCCAAAGGGAGTGAGGTGGCTGCTGCTCGCTCCTGCAGTAACTGCTCCTTTTCAGCACGCAGCTGCTGAACCAAGTCTGTCAATTCTTACAGCTCACTGGCCATGGCTTAGTTGAGAAAGTCAATAAGGACCAAGTTAATTGAACAGTCCAACTTAGTCGTGAGGACCTAGGGCAAGTCGGCACAGCACTCGGCAAGTCCCTCAATATGCACACTGCTTTCTTTTGGTTTAAAGCTGCATACAAATAACTCC
>NW_019517667.1:0-880 GCF_002814215.2 Seriola lalandi dorsalis
GCAGGCCTGTGGAGCAGAGGTTACAGGGTTTAAACTTCTCTCTTTTGTCACTTTTCATTCTTCTGTCACGCTTCATGTGTTCAACCAAGGACCTCACACCATAGAAGATTTCTTCAAGGAGACACTGTACATACGTCAGTGTTTATTCCATTTTCCCCTCTTTATGACTCAGCCCACTCTCTCCACCTTTGAGTGTGGCTGTTCGGAGGAGGGAGAAACACTCACATGAATCAGATCATGCTGTGGTTGTACTGGACACAAGCTCTCAGGTGTGAGTCAGAGGGATGCTGCTGGCTTACATCATTATTATTGTGTTGTTTTTGTGCTTGATGACGTGTTACATGATTAGACGCGTTATGGCTTTCAGTTTAGGGAAGTCGCCATTTCATTTCATTCATGCCTCTACAGTAAACACAGTGAGCGTCAGCGTTCTTGTCTATTTTAATGCAGATTTCCTGCGATCCTTATCAACCTCAATAACAGCTGTTAAAGACACAAAGAAGTTTCATACAGCTTTCATACAGAAACTACAGATAAACTTGAGCTGTGATGTTGTTTTCCAGAAAACCTGTGAAAGATAGGATGACATGATTGGATGGGGGGCAAATCATCCAAAGAAGAAGCCCATTCAATTTTCTAATCTTTGACTTTAGAAGTTGTTATTTCAGTGGATGTTGTTGAAATCTATTCTGTACCAGAAAATCACCACAGTCTGTTTCTTTAGGTTGTAAGATGTAAGATTGAAAAAGAGAGGTAGATAATCATGGGCAGCATTGAAGATATCAATTCATGTTTCAGTAACATTACCCACATCACTATCACATTTCAAATACCTTCTAAATGACTCTATATATATATATATATATATATATATATATAT
>NW_019517668.1:0-880 GCF_002814215.2 Seriola lalandi dorsalis
GATCCACTCCATTTTCTCTCTAAAAGACTGAACTCAAACTACCAGTTTTATTATCTCATGCTGCCGATAAACGTCTCACACATTCTCTTTCAGCCATATGAGCAATTATTGAAGCAATGCAGTCAGTGTCATTGTCTCAAAATGATGAATTAACCGACCAGATGACAGTCGGTGCCTAAATCAGTCAATCAGTCCACATGCCACCCTGGGGAGACAGAGAGACATCCGTCTTCTCATGACAGTTGATTTATTTACTGATCAGTGACCACTTCATCCCCAGGGGAAAATGTGTTCAAGTGCTTTGAAGCAACAGCCAGAGACCCAGTGTGGCATGCAGATTAGACTGTGAAGAAACAATAAAGGTCGCTGAAGTATATCCAGGGGTTTTCAGTTTGAGTTTGGTTATTCTGAAGTCCTGAGATCCTGATGTCTCTCTATTTATTTCTAAATGTTCTCCTTTGTGATTGGTATCATTTAATAAGGGAAATCACTACAGGGTAGTTGTTTTTACCTGGAGTCACCACTTTTGCTACTCACTATCAGGAGCAACCAGATTTTACATTTCACTGCAAGTTCTTCAACAATGAATGCAACTGATAAATTTATCAGTAAATACATTTTGAGTCTTTCACATAAAGCTAAATAAAGCTCTTTGCTGTAAACGAATGAAATTACTTATTTTTATGTAACACTCCTCCTCACACCTGAAACCATTTCCAATAGATGTCAGACGTTGACAGACATCACACAGATTTCCAGTAAGAAATGGCAGCTAGTAGCAGTGCTAAAGCTAACATAATAAAACACAATGCTAGCTCTTTCAATGACAAAATGAGGCGTGTGGATGTAGCACAGGTTAAACACACAGAAGACATATCAG
>NW_019517669.1:0-879 GCF_002814215.2 Seriola lalandi dorsalis
AAACAGTATCTTCTTAGTAAAGTAGCAGTAATCCTGTCAAGGTTTTCTCAATTGTCCAATAGCAATCTGAAAAATATATTCATCGGACAGCTTTGCCTCAGATCCATACACCGAACACACACCTGTTGATATCGATTATTCATCTCTGTGAGTGACCGATCAAGTGGTTAATTGACCGATCGATGAAAGAGCGTTATTGATCGCGTGTCATGGTGCTCCCATCATTCGATAGAAGCTTCTTATTTATCATGTAGCCTACGTCTACAACAGTTTCGCCATCAATTGATAAACAGGATGAGATGGCAACTCAGATGGAAAACACAGTGTGCTTGAGTGCATGAAGTGATAATATGTTGAAAGCATCTAACAATGATTTAATAATGAGTACAAATATACCGACATGTTCACTTCTTTCTCATTAATCACGATCGTGCAGTGGCTCCCAGGTGTCACACTTTCCCATCTGAAGGCCGACATTGCATTTCCAATTCCTGTCCATGAATTGTTCAAGGACCGTCTCATGCCCTCTGGCAGATGAACTTTGTAGATGGCTCCCTCAGGAGAGGGAGAAGTGCTACTATGGTACAATCAGATTTTGTTCATGATGTAGCTTGAATGAAAATTTCTGAAGCTATTCAATTTCTTCTGATGGGCTGACGTCTGCGGAGGCTGTGATCAAGGTCTCTGCTCTGTTGTTGCCATCCAGGCGTACAGTGTTCAGTTTGTTTTGCCGTCTTTTATTTATTACCCCAAGGTCTGGTTCTGCAGTGTGAACAGACAGCACACAAACAGGAACATGATGATTTTTATGCCTCTGTGCCGAGAGCAAAGGAGCTGTGGCCAGAGGCTTTATGTTGCTGGGTTGTCCGTCCGTCCGTC
>NW_019517670.1:0-879 GCF_002814215.2 Seriola lalandi dorsalis
TGCAGTTTTCATCCTCTCAGATGTGATGATTTCCTGCTTTTATCTGTTTTCATATCACATTAAAGTGAATATCTTTGGGGTTTGGACAAAAAACTGAGGTGGATACATTTCACCATTTTCTGATTAATTGAGAAAATAATCAGCACAGTAATTGATAATGAAATAATCACTAATTGCAGCCCTAAATGTGAGACTCAAAGACTTTTGTTAATGAATGAAATATCAGACCAAAACTGGATGTAACCTGTGTACAATAGACAGATTTCAAAACAATTGTAATATGAGGCAGACATTTTAAAGTATTTATAAAACCTTTTGCTGGTGTGTGGATGGATGATTTTAAAGCAGTTAAGAATTGTTTCAGGACCGCAGTTACCCTGGATCAATTTAGCAACATCAGTTTTGGAGAGTGAAGGTGCTAACATGGCCTCTGACGGCCAACCTGTGTCTCCCACCGTCACACAGTGATCACCGTCTTCACAGTACTGTCGCTCGCGCTGCTGCTGACGCTGCTGCCGCTGTTGTCGTTGTTGTTGTTGTCCGTTGCCTTCTTGTTTTTGCTCCTTCCTTTGGTGTTAGGCAGCTTATTGTCTTTCTTCCAGCGCATGCGCCGGTTCTGGAACCACACCTTCACCTGTCGCTCGGACAGGCAGAGCGTGTGGGCCACCTCGACGCGGCGGCGGCGCGTGAGGTAGCGGCTGAAGTGGAACTCCTTCTCGAGCTCGAGGACCTGCTGGCGCGTGTAGGCTGTCCGCAACCGCTTTGGCTCCGGTCCCACGTGGTTTGGATTAACTATATAAAAAAAAAATAATAATAATGAAAGAACGAGAAAAATAATTAAATCCAGAGAATGCATCTGATTATACTGCTTTAATTTAA
>NW_019517671.1:0-858 GCF_002814215.2 Seriola lalandi dorsalis
AAAAAAAAAAAAAAAAGAATCCAAATGTTCTCGAATGTTGTCTAAATACAAGCAGCTGTACAAAAACTTTCCATTATTCAAAATTGGCCAAATTCTGAACCGAGTCTGGAACTACCTGGTCAAAGAGCAAGTAAACAGGATTATGAACCTGACCAGACACTCCATGCAAGTTTTCTGCTCTTCATAGTTTTGATATTTGGTCACTTGGACAGATTTAGTTAAAGGAAGCACTGAGGATCAATGCCCAGCTTTAGTGTGTTACATATATTCATTAACTCCTCTTAAGAGGTGAGTTATAGACGTCTGTTTGTGCCATGCTCTTATTGGATGTGTAGCATTGATGTGTGTGTGTGTGTGTGCGTACGCGTGTGTGTTGGTGGCATGCCTGCTGGTGCCATCAGGGACTGACCCAGAGTGCCTGTGTGTAAGAGGATCCATTCGGGCAGTGGTGACACCCACACACACAAACACACACACACACACCAATACATACACACAGATAGAGTGACCTGGTGCGAGCCCTGGCGCACGGCCGACTGTCACACAGGCGCTTCCTCCCACTGCAGGTTAAATTTAGGCTGAGTTGTATTCTTATACCACCAGCCAGTCACCTCACTCGACAGACAGTCGGCCAGCCCATCAGTCAGTCAATTAGTCATCCAGTGAATCGGCTGGAGGTATAACCTTCATCAGGGGCTCTGACAGAGATTAAATTTAGTCCTGGCATCTCGCTTCATTAAATCAAGCTAGTTCTGCTGTCATATGGAATGGCCTCGCAGAAACAGCCCATTTTTGGTCCAAGCCCAGTGAGAGAAAAGGCCTGTCTGTTGTTTTGAATTTGTTTATTACCAATGTAAT
>NW_019517672.1:0-877 GCF_002814215.2 Seriola lalandi dorsalis
GAACTGAATAAAAATTTCTGAACTGATACAAAATATCAAAGTTCCTAAAAAATCCTAAAGACAAAAATGTAAATCACAAGTCTCTTGCTCTTAAAGCTCTGGGCTCGTACATTGTTTCTTCTTCTACTAAAAAATTCAGTTTAAGAAGTCAAGTACCAACTTGTGTCAGTGCAATAAGACACATTTATCAATTCATCACATGATTGGTCACATGTATGCTCAAGCTGCACTTTATAAAAAACAAAATCCTTACAGTTTATTCAGTGGTATGTTAGACTGCAATAATATAATCATATTCTTTTTAAGATCAATTTACTGTTGTGAAATCCTTCAACTCAGAAACACAGAAACAACATCCTAAAATATCTATAATGTATAATAGAAAATTGAGAGAAATCCTTTAAAAACAGAGGATTTAGTACCACACTGACTTAGCACACAATGAATGTGCATAGAAAATAAGTGAAAACCCACACACTATATACACACTAAATGGCCTGAGAGTAGAAACCTCTTCACTCAGATAAAAATAAAAAAAATTAAATGTACAACTTACATTTCTCTATCAGTCCTGGACAAACCGGCTGAGTGTCAGATAATGATGACCTTCCCAGTTCAACAGATGTCCAAGTTTCCAGCTTACAAACGATCAAGGATGCACACACAGTACTGGGGTAGAAAACACATGTCCACAATGTCAGAGCAACTTATACATGGGGGTAGTTCTTACTAGCCCTTGCATTGCATACCTTTTTTTAAACCACACGCCACCTTTAACAAACAAATTTAAACTTTGGCAGCTATTATGATACATATTCCACTAAGAAATGTCAGCTACAGCAGTGATAATGCTCAACAAGGCTATTATCAAAGTTAG
>NW_019517673.1:0-1136 GCF_002814215.2 Seriola lalandi dorsalis
TGCCTCACTAGTTTGGATAAGAAACTGGCTACTGACTGATGCTATTACCCACAGTAGACCTGTGTGTGTGTGTGTGTATGTGTGTATGTGTGTGTGTGTGTGTGTGTGTGTGTTTAACCTGCAGCAGCCTTTGTGTACTCTGTGCTGCCATTCTGTCAGTTAGGTGAACAGGTGTTGTGCAGTACATTGGGAGCTTTATAGCTTCAAGAAGCCCATGTAGCATATATGTGAAATTACTATAATGCAGAAAAAGCATGGGAAGACTGATAGTAAACATTAACTGAAACATTACTCAGCTATATTTAATAAAAGTCCACTAATCTCAGCTTTTGAGAAGTTGTACGCAAGAATGGAAAGACATGATCGGTGCAATCATATGAGTGACAAGTAAGTGTCTTACAAGTAACAGCACAAAGTAGCAGGGAAAACATCTTCACGTTATCCACTGAACAAACATGTGGCCTTATGTTAGGTTACACAACATATATCAAATCTCTGGGTGGAGACAATTAAACTGGGTATCCAGTTTCACTTTATGTGTTTGTCTATTTGAGGCAGTCATTAGCGTTGCACAGAATTAAAACTCACCCAAAGTCAATACAGGGACATGATTAACTCAATGTAGTGCAGCATGTCCATGCAGGGCGTTGATAGCTTTGGGTAACTTTAAATTGTAGCATTATAACATTCATAGATTATAAATAGTTCACGTGTGTTGCTATTTAGTAGTGCATCACACTGCGCACCCGTACCTGTTTTAGCCAGGTTATGGTTTCATTTTGTTTAATTAATCCCTCAGTTTTCTCAGGAGCATTTGAATCATAATGTGTGTCTGAACTGTGTGTGTTTTCTTTAGGCACTGGGAAGCCATTAAGAAGTGGGATGAGGCCATTCATCTGACTCCAGATAACCCAATACTGTATGAGATGAAGTCTCAGGTAAAATATAAACTTACATTTTATTATTTGCTTATTTCCTCACCATGCTCATCATATCTACTACTCCTGTTCTTTAAAGGATAGGTTCATATTATTTTTTCAAGTCTGTCTTAGAGGAGTACCCCACTGATTGAGCATTGTACTCCTATAGCACACAACATTGTTGGACACATGATGGATGGATTGGGGGGGGGGGGG
>NW_019517674.1:0-877 GCF_002814215.2 Seriola lalandi dorsalis
TGAGCAGCAGATTGAACGGATGAAAGCAACTGAAATATTCAATAGAAATAATAATGATAATAATTATTTATAGAGAATTAAAAAATGAAAAAAAACACCATCTTAGTGATTGATGACAAATTATTTCTAAAACAAAAAGACACAAGATGCAAATGTCAACTCCATATTTTCATGTTACCAACACGTGAAGAAGATTATTAGAATATTAAATAAATCAAAATATGAAATAAAATCTCAATAGACAGAAACAAAACAAAGTCAAGTTTTAGGTGAAAGGTGAAAATTATTTAAGATAAAAGTCTAAAATCTGTAATTAATGTGAAGTGATTCTCTTTTTAACACGAACACCTGAGCAGCAGCGTCATCGTCTGTCTGCAGCGCCTTTAATTAAATACGTCTTTACTTCAAGTCAAACATTTGCAAAAACAATGAGTCTCTGAACGCTCGTTTCCCGCCTCCGCTGCGTCTGATGAGTCTGACTCTCCAGTAGCTGCCATTAAAACCACCACAGAAGAAGAAGCAGATGCTCATTAACAGCACTGGAGAACATGTGACATTTCTGTTTGTGTCATGTGTTGATGTGAGGAAGGTTCCAGCCTCCTCATCATCATCTTCATCCTCCTCCTCATCATCGCTCCACACAGCAGGGGGTTTCCTCTTTTCACTGGAGGCCTCATGTTCTGAACTTAAAAACTTTCTTTCTCTTTTCTTTTTGCACAAATTGGAAACTTGCACAAAATCGGTTCGGCTGTCAGAACATATTTGAATCAGACAGTTTAAAGTCAGACGTGTTATTATCTCCTCTGGTTCTGCAGCTCTGTCGCTTCAATCCGATTAAACCCCAGTTTTTAACTTTCACTTCCTCGGCTGAAAAAAA
>NW_019517675.1:0-1990 GCF_002814215.2 Seriola lalandi dorsalis
TAGCATTAAAAAAATATATTTTACAGGGGGAAATAATCCAATTCCCTTCCAATGAAGGCATCAGTGACATGGAGCTATCTGTGCTGTGCACCTGGGCCTTTCCATTGAGAGGTCATTTAGTATACATTCTCTCTTTTAGGGACAGCTCTATTAAATACACCATGAATATCCAAGCAAAAAAGGTATTTTGCAATGCCAAGAAAAATAAATAAATAAAGGAAATGATGGAGGAGAAAAAAAAAGTGCTGCAAACTGTTGCTGTGTTCTAAGAAGGGAGCCTCCCATATGTGCAGAGAGACTAAAGCAGTGAAGCTACAAAGGGAACATGCTCAAGGACACCTGTTTCTTGCAGGGAGCAGTTTGTGAGAAGCATCTTGTCTGTGCAATGCTGCACCAGCCATGTAGAAATGCAAGGAAAGGACAGGATCCCATTGCGCCCGCTGAAATCCATAGAGAGCCACAGTGTATGTATATGTGACATATCAAACATGTGATGGAGTCCTGAGATAACACAGTGAGACCATGTACTTGATAACATAGAATATGAAGCATTTCGTTATTATATTTTTTAAAGGCCAAACTCGATCATTTATTAATCAAAGAAAACATGCGAAAGAGAATTTATTACACTGCAGAATATTCCCCCAATTAGCCTTACAGCATCAGCATATCGTCTGTGATCCTGGTAGTAGAAATCACAGAGGACCCCAGAACAAATTCATCTGCATGGAAGATCTACCTAACCTGAATCCACTCTGCATTTCTCTTTACAATTATGCTAAGGAATGCATTGAGCCGTTGGCTATTCACTACAGTTATCTGCCAAAACCCTCTGGTAACTGCCGTGCATTCCTCAAGAAGTTGTCCTCATGAATTTGCTTTATGGTTACATTATCTCCTTTAGAAAACTAATTTCATATTAGGGTAATTGCCTCTGGTGGGGTTATGCAGGTTTGTCTTGTGTTGAAGAAAAAAAAGAAGAATCCTGATGAAGGGGACGGGGGAGAGGAAAAGTCATGCTGGCCCTCCCTCCCTATTTCTGTCTCTCAGTCAGATGAGGTCATCAAACACCAACCTGCTTTGTATATTAATGATGTAACAGCCCAGGATTTTTGGACACCCCGTCCCCAGAGACTGCTTGGCTGGTGGCAGAGGAAGACTTCATCTTGATTTAAGAGAGATATAACACCCTCGATAGAACTGTGACAAAGGCTAGATAGGCAGTGTGAGAGGAGATAGTGAGGGAGTGTAGACGCCAGCAGAGAGGAGAAGACAGGAGAGGAGCGAGGCAGAGGAGGGACTGAGCGATACTCTGTGCCTTTAAAGCACCAAGCCCCTCCTCCACAGAGCTGAGCAGAACAGTCGAGTGGTGCTGGCAGGAACCTGAGCCCCACGATAAACTCTGGCATCAGCTTCCTTTCATCCGGCAGTCAGCGAGGACACAGTGAGGGCGCAGGGGCAGAGAGACAGGGACGGAGAAAGAGAAAGAGTGACAGAGAGGGGGGAGAGAGAGAGACAAACACAGGCAGATAGACAGAGAGGGAGAGGCTGTCATTGGAATCACACAGCTCCTTTTTCACAGCAGCAGCTCAGCCGCTCTGTCTGCTGCCTCCCAATGCAGGCAAACGCTGACAGGGATGACGGGTGGCGTGTTTTCGGCAGCGCAGTTATCTGAGTGATGGTAGCGGCCGTGGTGGCATCACAATCCAAAGCAGGAGCTCTCCTCGCCGCTCTGACTCTTAGTCATCCTCAGCCTCCTCTCTCCCTTCTCAGAGTGCTATCAGGGCCATTCATCGTTCCCACCTCATGCCTCCTGCCTCCTCCTCCTCCACAGCTTCATCCTCCACTTCTACTCCTCCTCTGATGAGCCACAGCCTCAGAGTGAAATAACCCTGCTGATAGAAGCTTCTCTCTCTGTCAAGACAGTAAGTAGGGGAGGGAGGGACAGAACTGTGTGTGTGTGCGTGTATGAGAGAGAGAGAGAGAGAGA
>NW_019517676.1:0-877 GCF_002814215.2 Seriola lalandi dorsalis
CCTGCATAACCCCACCAGAGGCAATTACCCTAATATGAAATTAGTTTTCTAAAGGAGATAATGTAACCATAAAGCAAATTCATGAGGACAACTTCTTGAGGAATGCACGGCAGTTACCAGAGGGTTTTGGCAGATAACTGTAGTGAATAGCCAACGGCTCAATGCATTCCTTAGCATAATTGTAAAGAGAAATGCAGAGTGGATTCAGGTTAGGTAGATCTTCCATGCAGATGAATTTGTTCTGGGGTCCTCTGTGATTTCTACTACCAGGATCACAGACGATATGCTGATGCTGTAAGGCTAATTGGGGGAATATTCTGCAGTGTAATAAATTCTCTTTCGCATGTTTTCTTTGATTAATAAATGATCGAGTTTGGCCTTTAAAAAATATAATAACGAAATGCTTCATATTCTATGTTATCAAGTACATGGTCTCACTGTGTTATCTCAGGACTCCATCACATGTTTGATATGTCACATATACATACACTGTGGCTCTCTATGGATTTCAGCGGGCGCAATGGGATCCTGTCCTTTCCTTGCATTTCTACATGGCTGGTGCAGCATTGCACAGACAAGATGCTTCTCACAAACTGCTCCCTGCAAGAAACAGGTGTCCTTGAGCATGTTCCCTTTGTAGCTTCACTGCTTTAGTCTCTCTGCACATATGGGAGGCTCCCTTCTTAGAACACAGCAACAGTTTGCAGCACTTTTTTTTCTCCTCCATCATTTCCTTTATTTATTTATTTTTCTTGGCATTGCAAAATACCTTTTTTGCTTGGATATTCATGGTGTATTTAATAGAGCTGTCCCTAAAAGAGAGAATGTATACTAAATGACCTCTCAATGGAAAGGCCCAGGTGCACAGCACAGATAG
>NW_019517677.1:0-876 GCF_002814215.2 Seriola lalandi dorsalis
GACCTTCAGCACTGGGTCAACTTCATCTCTGCCAGCAGCCAGACCCTCAGGGCAGAGAGTGGACTAGAGGAAAAGAACAAATGAGGCATTGCATGGACAGCTATTAAGACTGGCTTTCGTGAGACATCTAATACACCAGCTCAGGATTCAAAGTCTTCTGAGAGAGACATTTGTCAATCCACTTGACCTGAACACACTTGTGCCTACTTTACTCGTGAACTTTGCTTAGACCACAATACTCATGCCAAACACAAGAAAAAAACAACATACTTCATGGTTCTGAGAGGCTGCTAAAGGCCATGAATAATCTTTACTTATACACTAATAAGAAAGTAATATGATTGTATAAAGTATGTGTTCATGTACTACAGAAGCACTAAAACAAATAAAATTTGAACTCCTGTTGATGCACTTTTATGCCCACAATATGTATTTATGTGCACACGTGTGCCTCACATAACATTCAATAAGAGTCAAGTTAGGTACAAGTTGTTACTGTAATCAACACTATGGTATACAGCAGAAAAATCAATGAAAGTGGTTACAAATCAGAAAAAGATGCAATACAACAAATGAGCAAAATCTTTTGTAAAAAATAAATAAATAAAACCATTAAAAAAAGTGTCACAGTGTGACAGAATAACATTAACTTGCCATAGCAAGTGTACAGTGATTTATTTAGTAAAAAGCAGTTGTTGCTACAGAAAGAGGATGTCCAGCTGACACCATCAGCTTCTAGCAGGAAGTACATGCTTTTGGCTGAGCTCATGTTACAATACACATATAAAACTTAACTTTTACAGTACTATTTTCCCTGAAAGATCTTTGATTTTCTTTATCAAAATACTGTTTTGGCTATTTGTCAAAAATTAAACT
>NW_019517678.1:0-876 GCF_002814215.2 Seriola lalandi dorsalis
ACAGCCTTATTGAGGAATATTTCATCATTCTGAAATAAAACTGTTCTGCTGCTTTTAAAAACGTTTGTTAAATTAGAGTGAAACGGGACGATTGTTAAACTTAATCCCACTAAATAAAGCATAAAAAAACATCCAATATCAGTCATTCTCTAGCTTATCTATATTCAATCCTATTTTCTCCTCTTCTTGACAAAGAATAGGGTTTTGTATTATTACACAATAGTTGAGTGCTTTAACATTAGCGTTTTATAAACAGTGGAGGGGCCTTCAGCCGGCTGCACAGAGCTGTTTATTGGCAGGGGTCTGCTCTATTCAACAGGCTGACCATTACTCTCTCTAGGTTTTGTTCCTTTCTTGCAGTTGGCAGACGCCTTTTGTTGAAACCCTACCCTCGCCACGGAAAGATGAGCTGCCAGTCTAAGCCTCCACACACACACACACACACACACACACACACACACACAAACACACAAACACACAAACACACACCTGCCTCTCCACAGCCCGATACAGCACCTGTCCACCACTGCTAGCGGCCTTGTCTGATGACCGTATGCAAATAGAGCACATCCACACACCGCGGATGACTATAGTGCTCACGTGGGTTATGCAAACCGTATTTGCTAATGATAACAGTCAATAAGAAGCCTTGTTGAATATTTTCAATATTTTAACTTCATAGCATATCATATTTACTCATTGCTTTAATATTTCCGCATGACTCACAGACTACATCATCATAACTTGACATAAATTAGTTCCTAAAGAACGAAATGCTGCTGTTATTGTGCCAGTTTATGTCACCCCTAAAATGCAGCCTATTTTCAGAATCTGTTCTCTTCCAGGTCAAACACCTGCGGGACAAAGACAAGCCAC
>NW_019517679.1:0-601 GCF_002814215.2 Seriola lalandi dorsalis
CCCCCCCCCCCCCCAACACAGTAACATGCCAGAATGCGTTTCCCCAGAAAGCTGCATATTCATAATTGAGTAAAAGTAAGGTGATGTCAGCTAGACACAGTTTGTAGAGGTGTGTGTTGGGAGCAGCATTTTGTCAATCACATTGCTGAGTATCTGTGTGTCTGTGGTTGCAGGGAGCACTGCTCTCCACAACAGTCCAAAATGAGGCCAAAGGAAACTCATAGTCAAATCAGACAGAGGTTAAACAGATCCTTCATTACAATAATACTCTGATTGCATGTTGTTGAACAGCTTTTTATACAATAATCAGATGTCACGTCACTGGAAAATCACTGATTGTTGATGTTGAAGTTGATGCTTGATTTCATTGCTCACACATTTTCTGATCTCAGCTTGATTTTCTTTGTTTGTAATTTCCAAGATAATTTGCTTTCACAAATTTTAAACCAGATCGTAAAAAAAAAAAAACCCACACTGCAGCAGATGTTGTCTGGTTGATTTACTCTCTTGATCCACAGCACCTTGCAAGTACATTCAAAGAATCACCACGCCCCTTAGTTACTGTTGCTACACTTGACAAATAAGTCATAAAGGTGGCAGA
>NW_019517680.1:0-865 GCF_002814215.2 Seriola lalandi dorsalis
GGAAATGCCAATTTTATACTGATTTAAATTACCTTTTGTCTTTCAAAATACAGCCTTTCACAAGACACTTAAAAAGGGAGGCAAATGGTCTGCAGGGAAGATTATAGAAAGTGAGCAGCCTTAGTTTCTGCTCAACTTCCTTTGGGTTGGTTGGAGATCCTGTACTGGTCTCATAATGGTTAATTTAGGGAGGCCAATGTGACACTGTTATGGCAAATAAGTTAAAACTGATTTTCCTCAATATCATTTCAGTTTACTGCGTAGTCCTTTTGGTGGACATCCGGAGGTTTACTCTTGTCATGAATGTAAGGACGCAAACAGCACTTCTAATTTTGTGTTTCATCAGCGAGACAAAGAGCGGGAACACAGAAAGCACACATACAGGCATGCAAACAAACAGTAAAAGGCACATGCACACACACAAACACACATAAGTAGCCAGTAAACAACCACAATACATGGACAAGGGATCACTGGTCCCCAAGCCAGAGTTGTACCATCTGCAGGTTTAGATGCACTCTGTGAATCATCACTGTGTACTCAGCTATAAACGCATCTGTTGAAATTGAAAGACTTATGTCCTCTGGGGACGCAAGTGCATGAATCAAAATCCAATAAAGCTATCATCAGCAGAGACATACACGACAAATAAAATAAAAAAAACATACAGATTCTGTGTCCTCATGGCAATGTGCAGACGAGATAAGTCACTAGGATCCATGATGATTTTTAAATTAGGTTGTAAAAGCTTTATTTTAACACTGAGCGAGATAAAACTGCAGGTGGTAACTAACTATTAAAATATGAAACATTGATTTACAGCTATGACTATGGCCAAACACTCATTCGGCAATAATATGTAAAC
>NW_019517681.1:0-923 GCF_002814215.2 Seriola lalandi dorsalis
ATCTATCTATCTATCTATCTAATAATAGCTGAGTCTTTAGGATCATGAAAGTCTTATGACCAGGAACTTTTATTTTGGGACAATCCACTCTTCTTCGCTGACAGTTAAGAGAGTATTTTTAGGATCATTACTCTTAAACAAGCCAACGACCCGAGGACTCTTTAACCCCACCTCCCTCTGTCATTTCCCCCAGTTTCTTTCCCATATTTCAATCACTCAGCACTGACTGGTGTGTGTGTGTGTGTGTGTGTGTGTGTGTGTGTGTGTGTGTGTGTGTGTGTGTGTGTGTGTGTTTTCTCAACACACTGGCCATTTGGTAACACCTAGCTGGTAACACCTAGCATGATGCATTGAACAAGCCTCCACTGACAAAACTACTGGTTGATGTTTTTTTTCTAGAATGTTAAAAGACACACAAGTATTTTTATTTTGTATTTATTTATTTTATTTATTTGTTTTTTTCTGTCAAACAAATTTCATACAAAAAGAAGATAACAGTGAGTGGGCTGGTGCATGTTAAATGATAACAGCACTGTCAAATACTCAAAGTGACATTGAAACGTTAAATACATTCTTTGGGCACGCAATTTTTATTAGTCTGCAGGTGCCGTTATTGACATTAAAATAGTAGAAACTAACTTGCTACTAAACATTTTATATCCATCCTTCAAGAATAATTAGTTGCTCTTTCTAAAGTTGTTTACATCTTTCTGCTGTGGTATCTTCTTCGTTTGTGTTTTCTGCTACAGTGAAATGACAAAACATTTGACTTAATTTTGGTTGACAGCCGGTTCTTTCTCCAGTGAGATGTGTCACTATATCATCCATGTATTAAGGCACTTTGTACTGTAGTAACAATCCACTCCATCACAACTACTCATTTTATCTACTGTAGTCACATTCTCCCAGTCTGACCTTTATTT
>NW_019517682.1:0-872 GCF_002814215.2 Seriola lalandi dorsalis
AAAAAGATATTTCTCAAAAGTGTTTGTTTATGTGACGTGTCAATGTAAAACCAATTGATAAATCATTATATTTTTTTTTACCTTTTATTATCATTATGTGTATTGGCCTCAAAATCTTATAATGTAATAATGCTTGGGTTATAGTTTTTAACTAGCACAAATATCAATGATGTGCTTGCCTTAATGACCCAGACCACTTAGACATACTGTAGCTGATTGACAACATCTTCACATGGACCATGATTGATTATTGAAATGGTTGCACAACTTATGCAGGCTGGGACAGACTCCAGCCTCCAATGACCCTAAATAGGCCTGAAGCGTCGACGCAATAGTGATTATTTATGTGTATTTAAAATTCAATGCACCTCTTTGCTGTACAGTTTAGCAGACATGGTGATTTTCCTCTGTCAGTTACATGTGGCGTGCTGCATCATTACAAACAGTTGCTATTGTGTCTAATGTTGCATCATTTTTCTTCCCGTGCTCTAGGGTGTTTTATAAAGTGAAGAGTCGAAGCGCCCACATGAAGAGTCACGCCGAGCAGGAGAAGAAGGCCGCAGCGCTGCGTCAGAGAGAGGAAGAGGAGCAGGCAGCAGCCGAAGCTCGGGCCAGGAAGGCGGCTGCGGTGGCGGCGGCGGCAGCGGCAGCAGCATCAGCAGTGGCGGGTCATCAGGGAGGAAATGGGAACGGAGTGAAGGAGCAGGAGGACGCCGATAGCCACGAAGACTCATCTGAGGGAGAAGATGATGACGATGAAGACTGGCACTGAGAGAACAAAATAAACAAGGAGAAAAATCAATGGGGAGATGGATTGATGGGTAAATGGAGGGTGAAGAGATTGAATCCGAGAGGGAGGAATGGGGGGGGGG
>NW_019517683.1:0-872 GCF_002814215.2 Seriola lalandi dorsalis
TGTTCTGCATATCCAAAGAACAAAGAGCCACACACAAGACAATTCAAATATTTGAAGCACATAAAAGAACTGGAGTAAAACTGACAAAACATATTAACTGTGATATTAATGCGTCTCTCCTACCTGTCCAGATCCATGCTGCCTCCAGGACTCTCCGATGTTGTCTAGGACTTGCTTGAGAAACTGGACTTTCTAGTTAGTGCAGGTAAGTTTCTGTGGGAGACTGAGAAAACTAGGCCGACAAGAGGCGGGCTGTATTTAACCTCGCAGTCAAAACAGCCAATGAAATCATCTGTAACCGAGCGCACTAAGGACTGTCTTTGATAGCAGGTCAATTTTGAGGTTACGCATGGGCTAGGTTTGTATTCTGGTTAGAAATTGGTAAATTAAGAGAACCTGAAGAGGCAGGGCAAACAAGGAAACGAAGATCTCCTTGCTGATTGGTTAGATGTTCCTACACAGCTCGTACAGTCGTTCCCACATTGGTGAGTCAGCGGCGAAAGGCGTTACCTGAGATGAGGCAGAGGTGCGCACGCCAATGTTCAAATTCAGTTTATGTGCTAAAAAGTGACTGGTGTCCACGGGAGCGCGCACCTTGATAAAGCTGCATCGCCCAGTTTACGTATAGGTCTATAGCTGTTTTTATCTGGATCAAACACTCATAACGTGCAAATACAAACTTCAACGTTTCTTGTAAACGAATAATCACAATTGTGGCCGCAGAAGTGCACGCAGTATATGACCCAGACAGAAATGTAATATATGACATATACGTCCCTACATCAAGAGTGATGTTGCCATATATGTTACCCATAAAGGGATATATTGACATCTCATATATACATCCCCTGGATATATGAAGATTTAAATTT
>NW_019517684.1:0-858 GCF_002814215.2 Seriola lalandi dorsalis
AAAAAAAAAAAAGAAGTGAAATTGTCTGTCATGGGGTGGATATAATCACACTTGTGACTTGTGTGGGAACTTCCTGCTCGCAACTGATGACCCTTTAAAATCCCTTAAGAAAGTGACTCTTCAACTGACTCTAAAAACACAGAAGTCGCAGCGACTTCCTGACAGACATCACACGGATAAATTCTTTATACTTTCCTCTATCCTACTGGCACAGTATGTAACACTATTATTGGAGCTGAATCATTCTACTTAAGCAAAAAGCAAACTAAAAAAAAAAAATTCATTGTGAAGCATATTTCACTATCACACTGACATCTTGCTTAAAAAAGTAATTCACAGTCAATATTTACTCCGAATGCCAGTGATACTAATGTTTGTTTGTTTGTTTGTTTTTTCAAATCCAAATGTAAAGTGAAGTTTGCTCATAAGAACAAAGATAAGGACGCTGCTGGTTTCTGGATCTAAAATTACCAAGAAAAAAGACAAAAAAAAGCATCATGTGTAACTCACTTCTCTGTGGTAAGACACATACCACACATTCACACACTCACACCCACACACTCACACACACACACTCACATACCCCACACACACTCACACACACACACTCACACACACACACTCACACACACACTCACCTTTATCTAAAATACTTCAAACAACCAGGACAACATTACAAAATAAAGTTTAACTAAAGTGAGACTCAGATCACCGATCGAATTATTTGGAGTGAATAACTGTCTTTATATAATAATTACAAATCAAACTAAAAACAGCTTCATCATCAAAAACAGGAAACATTTTTATGTGCAGTTTCTCATGTTTTGTGTGTTTTTGATTAGCAGGCAGGATATCACA
>NW_019517685.1:0-870 GCF_002814215.2 Seriola lalandi dorsalis
GGATGGATGGATGGATGGATGGATGGATGGATGGATGGATGGATGGATGGATGGATGGATGGATGGATGGAGAGGCAGAGTCTAGGTGGGAGGATGTGCACACATTTATGTGTGAGTTCAAGCATGTCAGCAGTCCTCACCAGGTGCTGCTTTGGTGATCGAGATATGCAGCAAAAGACCCATCCTTTTTACGATAGGCAAGCTGATTATGGTAACCTAAATAAAACAAAATAAAAACACAGTCTTTTTCACTGACTCCTGATTAAACTCTGTACTGAAGATCATCCATTAAAAAGCCACTTTAAGTTGCACTGTTAGATTAGGTGGTTTGCGTTTTTACACAAGGACTTTCAACAAAATATGCTGTCTGTGCTAATAAATGCATCTGAGTTAGCCCACCGGTGCTTATGTGTTGGAGGGCTTCGTCACGTCTCCCAATGCTCAAAGGTTCCCACAGGTTGGCATTGTCCAAATATGTGGTTGTAATGACAGGCAGGGTCATGTGGATCATGTTCTCCTCTCCACAGCCCACAGGCTGGTAGATCAGACTACCCATTGGTGTCCCACTGATGGCATTCTTCAACACACTTGTGTGCACTTTCCCTGCAAACATTTCCACAACTAGTGAGGTGATAATCTACCACTGAGAACAAAGTAACAACTATTAGGTAAGACTACAGACACTACCACATATCATTCATTAGATATCTCACCTGTGACAGAGATCTGTGTGGTAGTAGGTGTGTTTGGAAGAAAATCTTTCATAGCAAGTCCACTGTTGATAATTTCCACTTGTTTGCCATCTAAAAGAAAGAAAACTTTTTCATTAAATGGCCATTAATTACATAGAAATGACTATGCATATAAGTA
>NW_019517686.1:0-459 GCF_002814215.2 Seriola lalandi dorsalis
ACATCACCCTACACATGCACACACAAACAAACGTGTCAGTATCACCGTTATCATTACTATCATCAGTATCACACATGTCTATATTCATACAAGATGATAGCCAATGACATGCAATGGTTTGCTTTTAGAAAAATTATTTTGTTTAGCATCAAGATGAAGAATTGATGTTAATGAAATCAGGGCACGCACTATCATCTCTCCGTGGGACACACTTCCTACTTCTCTAAACACGCCGTCAGTTCGCTGTGCTTTGAGGATCAGAAACTTGACAGCATCACAGATCACTTTGCTTTGCACTGCCACCAGACTGTTGGCCATGGCAAACACCTTGACGACATAAGCTGTCAACCTAACAGAGAGGAGAGGGTGGAATTGTTTAGTTAGTGATTAGATGGATGGATGGATGGATGGATGGATGGATGGATGGATGGATGGATGGATGGATGGATGGATGGATGG
>NW_019517687.1:0-870 GCF_002814215.2 Seriola lalandi dorsalis
AATGTACTGTATTCATTATGACTCTTGAATAGAATTTTCCACAGTAGATGTTTTAACTTGTCATAGTAGGACAAGCACAGGTGTTACTAATGACAGTAACGATGGCTCTGCTCTATTCAAGATTCAGAGTGAGACAGCATGAACAAAACCAGGACCCTGACATAGCTAAATGGAATTCAGCCAGAATTCATTTTATTATTTACACCTGTGCTTTTCCTATTGGCATGTGTCAAAATGTCTTCTATTGGAAGGTACTGTAAAATTAATGAATCCTTCCACAAATATGTCCAGCCTTTTTTTCTCTTGCAAAGTTATTGATATTTTTTATTTAAAATAATATATATATCTAATATATTTTAAATGCACTGTGCATCTGTGATGGTAAGAGATTTATTCACAAAATGTGTTGTGCTATATCATAACAGTCTACACTACATTTTGTATTTTCTTAGGGTAATTTTCCGCAAATGGAGAACATTGCTGCCTTCAAACCCATTTCCACCTCTCCACCTCGATCCACCTGTGGAGTTCCAGAGCGGAGCAGCTACTGTCAGTCACCATCCTCAAAGACTGACCTACTGACATGTTATCAGGCCCTCTGTATCCAAGAATGTCCCTATAGATCCTCCACACCTCCATATGCCCCACTGCTGTTACGTGCACACAGGTAGGTAAATCGAATTCATATTAATATTATTAAGGTACTTTAGAAGGCGATATAATTCATCGTGACCTTTGACCTTTCAGTCCATGCAAAATAAAAAAAGTTGGCAACATGGCAACAACATAATAGATTATATAACCATAATCTTTTAACATTACTGATTTTGGCATGTGGCAGTTTTCCATATATTTGCAAGTGATAAGATC